>NW_028318831.1:85000-242500 GCF_062004578.1 Staurois parvus
GTGATGATATTGGATGTGTTGTTGACAGCTGTCCTGCCCTTAAAAAACACACACCTGTTTTGGGTTTACTGGTTTCAAGAAGCACTGTCTGATGTGAACCATGCCTCCCAGAAAAGACCTCTCAGAAGACCTACGATCAAGAATTGTTGACTTGCATGAAGCTGGAAAGGGTTACAAAAGTATCTCCAAAAGCCTTGATGTTCATGTGTCCACGGTAAGACCGACTGTCTACAAATGGAGAAAGTTTAGCACTGTTGCTACTCTCCCTAGGCGTGGTCGTCCTGTAAAAATGACTGCAAGAGCACAGCACAGAATGCTGCATGAGGTAAAGAAGAATCCCAGAGTGTCAGCTAAAGACCTACAGAAATCTCTGGCACATGCTAACATTTTTGTTGACACATCTACAATAAGGAAAACCTTAAACAAGAATGGAGTACATGGGAGGACACCACGGAGGAAGCCATTGCTGTCCAAAAAGAATATTGCAGCATGTTTGAAGTTTGCAAAAGAGCGCCTGGATGTGTCCACAGCACTACTGGCAAAATATACTGTGGACAGATGAAACCAAGATTGAGTTGTTTGGGAAGAACACACAACACTATGTGTGGAGAAAAAAAAGGCACAGCACACCAACATCAAAACCTCATCCCCACTGTAAAACATGGCGGAGGGAGCATCATGGTTTGGGGCTGCTTTGCTGCCTCAGGGCCTGGACAGATTGTTGTCATTGATGGGAAAATGAATTCCAGAGTTTATCAAGACATTTTGCAGGAAAATGTACGACCAACTGAAGCTCCGCAGAGGATGGGTGATGCAACAGGACAATGACCCAAAGCATACAAGTCATTCAACAAAACAATGGCTGCAACAGCACAGAATACGCCTTCTGGAGTGGCCCAGTCAGAGTCCTGACCTCAACCCGATTGAAATACTGTGGCATGACCTTAAGAGAGCGATTCACACCAGACATCCCAAGAATATTGCTACACTGAAACAGTTTTGTGAAGAGGAGTGGTCCAAAATGACTCCAGATCGTTGTGCAGGTCTGATCTGCAACTACAGGAAACGTTTGGTTGAGGTTATTGCAGCCAAAGGAGGGTCAACCAGTTATTAAGTCCAAAGGTTCACATACTTTTTCCTCCCTGCACTGTGAATGTTTACATGTTATGTGCAATTAAACTATGGCAACATCTAATGTTTGTGTAGTATTATGTTCAGCAGACTGTGTTCTTCTATTGTTGTGACTTAGATGACGTTCAGAGCACATTTTATGCCCAATTCATGCAAAACTCCACGTAATCCCAAGGGGTTCACATACTTTTTCTTTCAACTGTATCTACTCTCTCTCCCTTAAGCTCTCTCTCCTTCTCTCTCTCTATCCCCCATCTCTCTCCCTCTCTCTCCCTTCCCCCTCTCTCTTCTCCCCCCCTCTCTATCTCCTTCTTCTCTCTCCCCCCCCTCTTCTCCCCCCTCTATCCCCCTCTTCTCTCTCTCCCCCCCCTCTCCCCCCTCTCTCTCCATCTCTCTCTCTCTTCTCCCCCCTCTCTCCCCTCTCTCTCCCCCTCCCTCTCTCTCTTCTCCCCCTCCTCGCTCTCTCTCTCCCTCTTCCCCCCTTTCTCCCCCTCTCTCTCTTCTCTCCCCCTCTAACCCCCCTCCCTCTCTCTCCCCCTCCTCTCCTCTCCCCCTCTCTCTCTCCATCTCTCTCTCTTCTCCCCCCCTCTCTCTCCATCTCTCTCTCCCCTCTCTCTTCTCCCCCTTCTCTCTCTTCTCTCCCCCTCTCTCTCTTCTCTCTCTCCCTCTTCCCCCCTCTATCTCTCTTTTCTCTCCCCCTCCCTCTCTCTCCATCTCTATCCCTTCTCCCCCACCTCTCTCTCTCCCCCCTCTCTTCTCTCTCTCTCCCTCTCTCTCTCTTCTCTCCCCCCCTCCATCTCTCTCTTCTCTCTCTCTCCATCTCTCTCCCCCTCTTCTCTCTCCCATCTCTCCCCCCCTCTCTCTCTTCTCTCCCCCCCTCTCTTCTCTCTCTCTCTCTCTCCACTCCCCCTCTCTCTCCCCCCTCTCTCTCTCTCCTCTCTCCATCTCCCCCCCCCTCTCTCTCTCTCTCTCCCTCTTCTCTCTCTCTCTCTCCCTCTCTGTCTTGTGATTTCTCCTTGGGCCGGTAGTGGTGAACATGGCTGATTTGGTGATGACTTCTTTCTGTGGCTCCTCCAGATGTCTTGAAGGTCACGGGCTGGTCAGGAGATGAGGAGGCCTCTTCTTCCCGGTGACATCCTAGCCTGCGCCGCGCTGTAATCACCGCCATTGTCTCACACAATCACTTTAAGAGAAGGAAGGTAAAGGGAAGTATAATTGGAGGTCAGGCAGGTCCTTGTTCCTGGAGGGACCGTCATTCCGGAGAAGATTAATAGCAGGCAGCCAATAACAAGCCTCACCTGGGTGTTCCGGGGGCCCAGCGCTGTTCCGAGGTTGTCAGGAATATTATAATCGGGGGGCTCTCAGGGGTCAGCGCCGTGGGTTTGGGGTAATGACGATGAATTGTCGCATTCCGTGTATTGGAGGTTTGTGATTTAAACCCTCGGGGGGGGGGGGTTATGCGTCTTCATGTCAAATGACAGGCAGCGGCGGCGCGCTCCTGGGACGAGCCGCACAACAGAGGTCGGGGGAGGGGGAGTTCAATGAAGGTGTTCCTCTAATTAATTGAACGTCATGCTCTAATAGGAGATGGGATGAAATGAATTCTGCCCTCTCCTCTCCGTTGTAGACGGACCCTGAGTTACCAAGCAGAAAATTAATGTGACTATTCTCAATCTGCTGCGGCGAAATTTCATAAAGCGAGCGCCATTATCGCCGCGTATCGCGCTCTACCCGGGTCTGCTAGGAGGAAAATATAAAATGACCGATGAAAATGGCGTGACTGGGGTGCAGCGAACTACACACAGAGGGAACGGAGGAATAGGGTACAGGACCCAAGACTTATAGGCCAGCAGTCCCCCCAACAATGCCTTCATCTGCTTTTCTCTCCAGAAGAACGGCGGCTTCTTTGCTCAGGCATCATCCAGGGTCACCATCTACTTCCTGGACTGAGATGATCATGTAAATCCTGGTGCCTGTGCAATTCTTGCCTGTGTTCACAAATGTCTGACACTAATCAGCCCCCTGCCTCTCACCTTGTGACTTGTTACAGTTACAATGTTGCAGTCTGATCCCTGATCTCTGATGGAATGGAGACTGAGGAAATGCTCCCCAGTGCCTGCAGCAGACTGGTTACATCATCTCAGCCTGGACAAAGTCACTTTTTATATCGCTCACTCTAGTAGTTGCAGAGTTTCATCTTAAATTTCTGTAAGCATTGCAAAATAATGCAGCTGGCATAAGTAACTGAATCTGATGAGAGAGAGAGAGAGATTGAGAAGTAGAGAGAGACGGAGAAGTAGAGAGAGAGAGATGGAGAAGGAGAGAGAGAGAGACAGAGAAGGAGAGAGATGGAGAAGGAGAGAGAGAGAGAGACAGAGAAGTAGAGAGAGACGGAGAAGTAGAGAGAGAGACGGAGAAGGAGAGAGAGAGAGACGGAGAAGGAGAGAGAGAGAGACGGAGAAGGAGAGAGAGAGAGACAGAGAAGGGGAGAGAGACGGAGAAGGGGAGAGAGAGAGACGGAGAAGGAGAGAGAGAGAGAGACAGAGAAGGGGAGAGAGAGACGGAGAAGGAGAGAGAGACAGAGAAGGGGAGAGAGAGAGAGAGACGGAGAAGGGGAGAGAGAGAGAGAGATGGAGAAGGAGAGAGAGAGAGACGGAGAAGGAGAGAGAGAGAGACGGAGAAGGAGAGAGAGAGAGACGGAGAAGGAGAGAGAGAGAGAGACAGAGAAGGGGAGAGAGACGGAGAAGGGGAGAGAGAGAGACGGAGAAGGAGAGAGAGAGAGAGACAGAGAAGGGGAGAGAGAGACGGAGAAGGAGAGAGAGACAGAGAAGGGGAGAGAGAGAGAGAGACGGAGAAGGGGAGAGAGAGAGAGAGATGGAGAAGGAGAGAGAGAGAGACGGAGAAGGAGAGAGAGAGAGACGGAGAAGGAGAGAGAGAGAGACGGAGAAGGAGAGAGAGAGAGAGACAGAGAAGGGGAGAGAGACAGAGAAGGACAGAGAGAGAGAGAGAGACGGAGGACAGAGAGAGAGAGAAAGACAGAGAACGGGAGAGAGAGAAGGAGAGAGAAACGGAGAAGGGGAGAGAGAGGGAGAAAGAGGGAGGGGGAGAGAGAGAAGGAGAGAGAGAGGCGGAGAAGGGGAGAGAGGCATGGAGAAGGACAGAGAAGGGGAGAGAGAGAGACGGAGAAGGACAGAGAAGGAGAGAGAGAGAGAAGGAGAGAGAAATGGAGAAGAAGAGAGAGAGGAGAAAGAGAGACGGAGAAGAAGAAACGAGAGAGAGAAGGAGAGAGAGACGGAGGAGGAGAGAGAGACAGAGAGAGACGGAGAAGGAGAGATAGAGACAGAGAGAAGGAGAGAGAGACGGAGGAGGAGAGAGAGAGAAGAGAGAGAGACGGAGGAGAGAGATAGAGAGAGACAGAGGAGGGGGGAGAGAGAGACGGAGAAGGAGATAGAGAGACGGAGAAGGAGAGAGAGAGAGAAGGAGAGAGAGACAGAGGAGGAGAGAGAGACGGAGAAGAAGAGAGAGAGACAGCATTAGGAGCCATTTTACAGAAAAGGAACATGCTGACAGGATAAGAGAGCAGAGGGATGACCTTATCAGTCATTTATTGCTCCTTCACTGTCCAATCACAGGCTGAGAAGTGGGGGTGTGACCACGCTTTATTGCCTAACTACAGCTGACAAAGTAAGGACAGCAGCCTGCTGTCTGGTAAGGCTGTGTAAATGTTAGGACTGGATGGATGGAAATGAGAATCCAGTGCCAGGTAAAGCTGCCTCTGATGTGTATAACATACAAGGTGCAGAGGTCAGGGGTGTGTAATGTACAGAGGGTGGGGGTCAGGAGTGTATAATGTACAGAGGGTGGGGGTCAGGGTGTGTAACTTAGACAGTGCAGCGGTCAGGAGTATATTATGTACATAGTGCAGGGGTATAACATACAATGTGTAACATACAAAATGCTGGGGTCAGGAGTATGTATCGTTCAAAGTGCTGGGGTCAGATGTATATAACATACAAGGTACTGTGGCCAGGTGAGCATAATTAATGAAGTACAAGGTCCAAGAGTGTGTAACGTGCAAAGTGAAGGGGTCAGGAGTGTGTATCACATACCACATAGTGTGTACCTGGTTCTAGATGATGTACCTGGTTCTACACGAAGATGTACCTGATTCTACAGCGAGATGTACCTGGTTCTACATGGAGATGTACCTGATTCTACAGCGAGATGTACTTGGTTCTACATGGAGATGTACCTGGTTCTACAAGGAGATGTACCTGGTTCTACACGGAGATGTACCTGGTTCTACACGGAGATGTACCTGGTTCTACAAGGAGATGTACCTGGTTCTACACGAAGATGTACCTGGTTCTACACGGAGATGTACCTGGTTCTACATGGAGATGTACCTGGTTCTACAGTGAGATGTACCTGGTTCTACAGCGAGATGTTCCTGGTATACATGGAGATGTACCTGGTTCTACACAAAGATGTACCTGGTTCTACACGAAGATGTACCTGGTTCTACACGAAGATGTACCTGGTTCTACAGCGAAATGTTCCTGGTATACATGGAGATGTACCTGGTTCTACACGAAGATGTACCTGGTTCTACACGAAGATGTACCTGGTTCTACACGAAGATGTACCTGGTTCTACAGCGAGATGTTCCTGGTTATACACGGAGATGTACCTGGTTCTACACGGAGATGTACCTGGTTCTACACGGAGATGTACCTGGTTCTACACGGAGATGTACTGTACCTGGTTCTACACGGCGATGTACCTGGTTCTACACGGAGATGTACCCGGTTCTGCAGTGAGATGTACCTGGTTCTACATGGAGATGTACCTGGTTCTACACGGAGATGTACCCGTTTCTGCACGGCGATGTACCTGGTTCTACACGGAGATGTACCCGGTTCTGCAGTGAGATGTACCTGGTTCTACATGGAGATGTACCTGGTTCTACACGGAGATGTACCTGGTTCTACACGGAGATGTACCTGGTTCTACAGCGAGATGTACCTGGTTCTACAGCGAGATGTACCTGGTTCTACACGGAGATGTACCTGGTTCTACACGGAGATGTACCTGGTTCTACACGGAGATGCACCTGGTTCTACATGGAGATGTACTTGGTTCTACACAGAGATGTACCTGGTTCTACACCGAGACGTACCTGGTTCTACAGCGAGATGTACCTGGTTCTACAGCGAGATGTACCTGGTTCTACACAGAGATGTACCTGGTTCTACACGGAGATGTACCTGGTTCTACACGGAGATGTACCTGGTTCTACAGCGAGATGTACCTGGTTCTACACGGAGATGTACCTGGTTCTACACGGAGATGTACCTGGTTCTACACGGAGATGTACCTGGTTCTAGACGGAGATGTACCTGGTTCTAGACGGAGATGTACCTGGTTCTAGACGGAGATGTACCTGGTTCTACACGGAGATGTACCTGGTTCTAGACGGAGATGTACCTGGTTCTACACGGAGATGTACCTGGTTCTACACCGAGATGTACCTGGTTCTACACGGAGATGTACCTGGTTCTACACGGAGATGTACCTGGTTCTACACGGAGATGTACCTGGTTCTACACCGAGATGTACCTGGTTCTACACCGAGATGTACCTGGTTCTACACCGAGATGTTCCTGGTTCTACATGGAGATGTACCGCGGACGTCACTTTGTGGCCAATTGTTCTTTGTTAGCTGCCATTTTAGGCTAAAGGAGGCTTAAAACCCGACAGCTGGCAGTATTAGCCGTGCGGGATTACCGGGCAGGACGTCGGCTGCGTGTTGGGAGAAAAGAGATTTACACAATTCAATTTGAAATATCTTCAGGTCCCTGACGTGTTCCCGGAACCTTTTCCTGTTTATCCGCGCGCTGTGACTAAAATGCCGTGATAGATATCGAATGACAATTTCCGTGTAGTAAAGCCAGACGCAGCGAACGCGCCGCGCAGTGCCGTACCTGATGTGCGATAGGAGGATTACATTCTCTCTCACAGAATTCTCAGTAGTGATGGGCCGCACCCCCCATCGCCCCCCACCCTGTTCGGTTTGTGGTCGAACATTCGAACCTAATAAAAGTTCGACCACGAACATGGAACAGAGGGGACAATTCACTAAGTGGCAGGGGCGGACTGACCATTCGAGCACTCAGGCACTGCCCGAGGGCCCGGGGACAGTAGGGGGCCCCATGAGATGCCCCTGGTAGCTTTCATTGGCTTTTTCATAGGCTTTTTTGGGTGTGGGCGAGGACACAGAGGCCCCATGATCCCCTATTGCCCGGGGGCCCCATGAGTTGTCAGTCTGCCCCTGCTAAGTGGTATCTTACCAAGTATGGGGTAAGATACCATACAGCTACTAAAAACATTCATTCATTCAACAGGGTTCCCCACTGACAGCGGAATGTAAAAAGAATGGCTGGCATTGCCCAACAATTAAAAATGTTTTTAAAATGCGTGGGGCCCCCCCCCATACCATACCAAGCCCTTTTGGGTCTGGTATGGATTTTAAGGGGAACCCCCCACGCCATTTTTAAAATATTTTGGTGTGGGGAGTTCCCTTAAAATCCATACCAGACCCAAAGGGCTTTGTATGGTATTGGGGGGGAGGACCCCATGCATTTTAAAAAACATTTTTAATTGTTGGGCAATGCCGGCCATTCTTTTTACATTCAGCTGTCAGTGGGGAACCCCACTGAATGAATGAATGAATGAATGTTTATAGTAGCTTTCCTTGGTTGTGTTGCGGTAGATGCGTGCCGTACTGGACGTTGTGTGGATCACAATTTAACTACTTTTGAATGGCACCCCAATGCACTAAAATAACGCACATCTGACGCACCTCGAAGCATGGTGACGTCACGCCGTTCAGCGCACTGATTCATAGTACAGGGGCGTTTTCTAGCCTGTTGTGGTACGCTGGAAGTCCATTCAGATAGATGGGAATCGTTAAGAGGGGGAGCGGTAACTACAAAAAGGTGTTATAAAAAATGTTTGGGAAAAAAAAATTTGTGCAAAAAGAGGAATGGAGGGGAGCAGAGAGGAGGAATCGGGATGAAATGTATCGAAAGCCATTTTTCTCTGTTTTCAATGCAGGATTAGAACCCCTTTGTGTCCCCACTGGGGTGATTCACCCTCTCTACTTGTGCTGGTGACCACCATCTCCGGGACTGAAAGCGAGGGGAAAACCTGAACCAGGGCCACAATAAATCTTCCAGTGGGGACCCCTACTCTGGTGACAACTAAGAGAGGATTTCTATTCACAAAGAATCTATACTTTAAAGAAGAACTCCATGTAAAATGTTTATTTTCCCATGCAGTGGGGCAAAGCCTGCACTACATGGGTTAACATTTTGTACAGGGGATTGCAGAGCAGAGATACACTATATTGCCCCAAGTATTGGGTCTCCTGCCTTTCCACCCACATGACCTTTAATGGCCCCCCAGTCGTAGTCCGTAGGGTTCAATATTGAGTTGGCCCCGCCCTTTCCACACACATGACCTTTAATGGCCCCCCAGTCGTAGTCCGTAGGGTTCAATATTGAGTTGGCCCCGCCCTTTGCAGCTATAACAGCTTCAACTCTTCTGGGAAGGCCGTCCACAAGGTTTAGGAGGGTGTCTATGGGAAGGTTGGACCATTCTTCCAGAAGCACATTTGTCAGGTCAGGCACTGATGTCGGGGGAGGAGGCCTGGCTCGCAGTCTCCGCTCTAATTCATCCCAAAGGTGTTCTATGGAGTTGAGGTCAGGACTCTGTGCAGGTCAGTCAAGTTCCTCCACCCCAAACTGGCTCCTCCATGTCTTTATGGACCTTGCTTTGTGCACTGGTGCACAGTCATGTTGGAACAGGAAGGGGCCATCCCCAAACTCTTCCCACAAAGTTGGGAGCATGAAATTGTCCAAAATGTCGCCTTAAGAGTCCCCTTCACTGGAACTAGGGGGCCAAGCCCAACCCCTGAACAACAACCCCACACCATAATCCCTCTCCACCAAACTTTACACTTGGCGCAATGCAGTCAGGCAAGTACCGTTCTCCTGGCAACCGCCAAACCCAGACACATTCATCAGATTGCCAGACAGAGAAGCGTGATTGGTCACTCCAGAGAACATGTTTCCTCTGCTCTAGAGTCCAGTGGCGGCGTGCTTTACACCACGGCATCCGATGCTTTGCATTGCACTTGGTGATGGAAGGCTTGGATGCAGCTGCTCGGCCATGGAAACCCATTCCATGAAGCTCTCTACACACTGTTGTTGGGCTCATCTGAAGGCCACACCAAGTTTGGAGGTCTTTAGCTATTGACTCTGCAGACAGTTGGCGACTTCTGCGCACTGTGCGCTTCAGCATGCGCTGACCCCGCCCTGTCATGTGACGTGGCCTACCACTTGGTGGCTGAGTGGCTGTTGTTCCCAGTTGCTTCCACTTTGTTATAATCCCACTAACAGTTGAGCGTGGAATATTTAGTAGCCAGGAAATGTCACGGATGGACTTATTGCCCAGGTGACCATCTATCACGGGACCACGCTTGGAGTCACTGAGCTCCTGAGAGCGACCCATTCTTTCACCAATGTTTGTAGAAGCAGTCTGCATGCCTAGGGGCTTGATTGTATACACCTGTGTCCATGGAGGGGATTGGAACACCTGAATCACATGATTGGGAGGGGATTGGAACACCTGAATCACATGATTGTACCTCTTCAGGGAGGCCTACCCCACCCCCTGCTAACTTGCCGACCTCCTCCACTCCTACCACTCCATCCCCCAGAACTATCTCCTCCTGTGCCACTATCCCCTCCCTCCTAGATTGTAAGCTCCAAAGAGCAGGGCCCTCGATCCCCTCATGTTTTGCATTGTATTGGTATTGTTCTGTCACATGTTCTGTCCCCCTTTGTAATGTACAGCGCTGAGCGAACTATTGGCGCTTTATAAATACTGTATAATAATAATAATTTGGAGGGCGGAGCGAATACTTTTGGCAATATAGTGTATATTTACCTATTCCGCCGACACTAGCAGTCTTGTGAAAGGACTGTTCCAGACGTCATCACGCCCATAGACTGACTCTGGATATGAGGACGGCAGGAACAGTCCACCGCTGGAAATGGGAGGGGGGTCTGTTTTCCAAAGCATTGGGTAAGTATAGCTTTTCCTTGTGTCCCTAGACAAAACGAGCAGTGCAGATGCAGCCCCACTGCATTGGAAAATAAAAATTTTGTCCAAAGTTCTTCTTTAAAGCTGAATTCTGCGATAACAAATATAATCTAAATACATTCGTTGTGTATCCTTCCTGAACTCTGTGTATTTCTTCCAGATCTGTGCAGTCATCTAGTGTGAGACTTCCCGGAATAAAGACCGCTCACTGCTGCTCTCTCTCCTTGTGCAGGGGGACTGGTCTTGTCTCCGCCCCCCTCCTGCAGTTTTCTGCAGGCCGTTTGTAGTGGGTGGAGCCTTATGGGCCCCACCCACAGCTCTGCTCCCTGCATACATGCTGTGAATTCATTTTTGAACCTTGTGTCTGTTTCTTTCACATCTGTGCAGTAATCCAGGGTGAGACTTCCTGTAGTAAAGACCGCTCACTGCTTCTCTCTCTACTTGTGCAGGAGGACCGGTATTGTCTCCGCCCCTCCTGTAGGCAGTCTGTGGTGGGTGGAGCCTCATAGGCTCCTCCCATAGCTCTGCTCCCCGCTCACTGCTTCTCTCTCTCCTTGTGCAGGAGGACCGGTATTGTCTCCGCCCCTCCTGTAGGCAGTCTGTGGTGGGTGGAGCCTCATAGGCTCCTCCCATAGCTCTGCTCCCTGCACATGCGCCGTGTAGTCATTCTTGAATCTTAGTGTGTCTATTTCTTTCACATCTGTGCAGTAATCCAGGGTGAGACTTCCTGTAGTAAAGACCGCTCACTGCTTCTCTCTCCTTGTGCAGGAGGACTGGTATTGTCTCCGCCCCTCCTGTAGGCAGTCTGTGGTGGGTGGAGCCTCCTAGGCCCCTCCTATAGCTCTGCTCTCTGCACAGGCTATGTACAGCCCAGTGATGATGTCACAGCTGCTCTTACAAGGTTATATCTGGGTTTGCAAAAGCATTTGTTGCTCACAAGGTGGATTTCTTTCCTTTGTAGCTATTGAGGAATATGTTTAAATTAAAGGTTTTGTGCCTGGGGCTTTAAAGTTGGAGTTTAGGTGTGAAAATTTATTGTAACATTACATTGGTCCAGCTTGGACTGATGTAAGTATAGATATGTCATACTTGGGGGGTCCCTGTGGTAGGTGGAAGGGGGTAAAATCTTCCAGAGCTCAAGTGGTTAAAGTGGTTCTAAAGGATGAAGGGTTTTTTTGCCATCATGTATTCTATGTATTAAGGTAAAAAAACCTTCAGTATGCAGCTCCCCCCTCAGCCCCCTTTATACTTACCTGAGCCCGATCCCGCGATGTGCATGAGAGCAGACGCTCTCCCGGGTATCTGCCTCCTCATTGGCTTTGGATGTCAAGCACAACCAATGAGGAGCGGTGGTGTATTTTGGTTTTGTACTGCCTTGGGCAACAAAAAAATCAGAGGCGCCCCCCCTTCCCCCATGGAGAAGCCTGACACCAACCGACACCCCTGCTCCCCGACCCGAGAGAGCCTTCCACTAACGTATAACCTCCCCCTTCCCAGAGAGAGAGAGAGAAAGACACTCACAGCTCTGGACATCCCTGGGAACAAGAGTTGGGCTCTGCATACACCATCAAGCAGTCTGCAGCCTCTCTCAGATCTCATCTGGTCCCTGTGCCACATGTGCTGCCCCCTAAAAAATGCCGCCCTAGGCAAATGCCTTGTTGGCCTTGTGGTAAATACGCCCCTGGTGAGGAGGAAGCAGGGGGCAGGGCCAAGCCACGCTCTGTGTGCCTCATAGACACAGAGAGGCAACTCAGGAGCGAGTACGCAGGAGTGCCCCCAGAACAAGAAGCTTGCCGTGGGGGCACTCAGTGGGGGGGGGGGGGGCAGAAGCACCGCTGGGGGACCCAAAAAGAGAAGGATCAGGGCTGCTCTGTGCAAAACTATTACACAGAGCAGGTATGAAGTGTTTATTATTTTTTTTACAAATTTGAATTTATGAACACTTTTAGTGTAGGAAGAAAGTAGTCGGTGAGCCAAGATGATGGCTGAACAAAGATGGCGCCATCCCTCTGGAGGAAAAAAAAATCGTCATATGGGGAGTCCTGAGCGGTCATAAATACCTAGAAGTGTCACGCTGACACATTGCTGAGCATGCTGTACCTCATATGAAAGAATTCCACCCGATGACAGGTCCACTTTAAGCCGCTCACCTTCACAGACACATATATTGTATGAAACAGAGAAAAAAGAAACAATAGATCTGGATGGTTATATCGGTGCAGATGGGAGGCTGCTGCAGGAGGCGACTGCGTCTGTTGCCTGCGGGTGTCTGATAGGTGACGAGAGCCGGAGCGGGTGTGCATTTGCGAATCAAGGCTGCTGATCGATGCGGCGTGGGATTAAGAAATCAAGGTGATGTGCGCAGAGATACATTGTAGCGCCTTTCCCTCTGACGGGAACAGTGCCTGCGTATTGATCGCTGATCATCTCAGGATATCCGTGCGGAGAGAGGGGGGGCGTCCCTGGGCCCGTCAGCCGCAGGGCTATCGATCCGCTCAGCCATTGTGGCTTGTTAAGGCGGCATTAGGCAACCTCCTGACCTCTGCAGTGGGCTGGTGGGGTCAGAGGCTGGGGGGGGGGGGGTATTGGTGATCTGGGGCTGGGGGGTTGGTGTATGGGATGGACAGAAGGGCAGCAAAGGACAGCAGATGTTGGGAAGATGCTCAGCCACCACAGCTAGTGCTGTTCACACTTCTCCTCCTCTCACAGTGTTCATCACCTGTCCGTCGAGTTATTCTAGAACCTTCTACAAATCTCCTCTCCCCGTCCTTCCCTGACATATCATTCAACGCTCTTCCATTTACATCTGTCCCTCAGTGGGGGCCCGTCACCTCTCCTTCCTGACTCCCCTAGTAATGGATGGCTCGGACCCCCGCCCTGTCTCCTCTACAACCCTTCCTTCCCCTCTCCTCACTCCTCTCTACCGTTCTTCTTCATTTCTCTTCTTTCCTGACTTCTTCCTTCTCTCTCTCCAACCCCCGTCCTTATCTGCCTCTGTCCTCTCTGTTCCTTTATGGCTCCCAAGCTCTGTTTCTCTCCCTCTCTGTATTGCACCCCAACCTGCCTCTTCTGTGTCTCCCACCATCCCACTCTCCCTCTGTCCCCCTTCCCATGTCTCTCCATCTCTCTTCCCCATCTCTCTCCCCCTCTGTCTCCATCTTTTTCCCGCTTTCTGTCTCTCTTTTCTCCCCCTTAGTTGCTGCCCCCATTTCTGTCATTCTCTTCCGTATCTCTGTCCTGCCTATTACCCATCTCTTTTGCGCTCTTCACTACCTCTGTTTCTTCCCTGTCTCTCCCTCCACTTCTGTCTCGCTCTCTCTCTCCCTCATCTGTATCCCCCTGTATCTTTTCCCGTTTTTGTCTCTGTCCCTATCTGTCTCTCCCTTCATCTATGTCTCTTCCTCCACCCGTCTTCTCTCCCCCTATCTCTCTCTATCCCCCCTCTCTCTATCTCCCTGTCTTTGTCTCTCCCCCGACTCTCTCTCTCTCCCCCCATCTTCCTCATTATCTCTCTCTCTGCCCCCCCTTCTCCAACTCCCTGTCACTATCCCTGTCTCTCTTCCCCTGTCTCCATCTCTTTGTCTCTCCCCCCATCTCTATTTCTTTCTCTCCCTCCCTCTCTCTCTCTCCCCGTATCTCTCTCTATCTCAGTCTCTCCATCTCTCTCCCGTCTCTCTCTCTCCCTCTGTATCTCCCTCCTCCCGTCTCTCTCTCTCTGTCTCTCTCTATGTCTCCCAGTCTCTGTCTCTCTGTGTCTCTCCCCCCCTCTCTCTCTCCCTCCCAGTCCATCTATCCCCCCTCTCTCTCCCCTCTCTCTCTCTCTCTCTCTATCTCTCTCTGCGTCTCCCAGTCTCTGTCTCTCTGTGTCTCTCACCCCCTCTCTCTCTTCCCCCCTATCTCCCTGCCCCAGTCTCTCTCTCTCTTGTTGCCTCTCTCTCTCTCTCTGCCTCCCAGGCTCTCTCTATCTCCCCTCTCTCTCCCTCTCACCCCCCCCTCTCTCTCTCTCGCTCCTCTCCCTCTCACCCCCCCCTCTCTCTCGCTCCCTCTCCCTATCTCTCTGCCTCACAGTCTCTCTGTCTCTCTCTCTGTCTTCCAGTCTTTCTCTCTCTGTCTCTCTCTCCCAGTCTCTCTCTGTCTCCCAGTCTCTCTCCCCCTCTCTCTCCCCCCCTCTCCCTCTCTCTCTCTGTCTCCCAGTGTCTGTCTCTCTGGCCGTCTCCCATGCTGTCAGTCTAGGTTGGTGCAGTGCATACATTGCAGAGCTCTGTACACTGGCAGAATGCAGATATGATGTGGAGAGAGGACTCAGCAAGACAAAGGCAGGCGAGGATCGGGCGGACACCCCGCCACCCTCATCCCTCTCCCCAGCCTCGCTCCATGAATGTGTGCGGTGAACAATTTGTCATCATCATCCCTCTGGTGATAGAGAGGACGGCTGGTCGCCATTGTCACTGTTCTCCGTTTGCTGCAAATCAGACCAAAGCAGAGACAGAGGGGACAAAAGAGCCAGTTATATAATATGGAGGGATCTCCTGACTGGCTCTTATTATCATCAGGACAGGATTAGACAGCCTGGGATCTATAATAGAGAGATGTGACCGGATCTTATTATCAGGACAGGATCAGAAAGCCTGGGATCTATAATAGAGATGTGATTGGATCTTATCAGGACAGGATCAGAAAGCCTGGGATCTGTAATAGAGATGTGACCGGATCCTATTATCAGGACAGGATCAGAAAGCCTGGGATCTATAATAGAGATGTGACCGGATCTTATTATCAGGACAGGATCAGAAAGCCTGGGATCTGTAATAGAGATGTGACCGGATCTTAATATCAGGACAGGATAAGAAAGCCTGGGATCTGTAATAGAGATGTGACCGGATCTTATTATCAGGACAGGATCAGGGAGCCTGGGATCTGTAATAGAGATGTGAGCGGATCTTAATATCAGGACAGGATCAGAGAGCCTGGGATCTATCATAGCAATGTGACCGGATCTTAATATCAGGACAGGATCAGAAAGCCTGGGATCTATAACAGAGATGTGACCGGATCTTATTATCAGGTTAGGATCAGAGAGCCTGGGATCTATAACAGAGATGTGACCGGATCTTAATATCAGGACAGGATCAGAAAGCCTGGGATCTATAACAGAGATGTGACCGGATCTTATTATCAGGACAGGATCAGAAAGCCTGGGATCTATAACAGAGATGTGACCGGATCTTATTATCAGGACAGGATCAGAAAGCCTGGGATCTATAATAGAGATGTGACTGGATCTTAATATCAGGACAGAATCAGAGAGCCTGGGATCTATAATAGAGATGTGACTGGATCTTAATATCAGGACAGAATCAGAGAGCCTGGGATCTATAATAGAGATGTGACCGGATCTTAATATCAGGACAGAATCAGAGAGCCTGGGATCTGTAATAGAGATGTGACCGGATCTTATTATCAGGACAGGATCAGAAAGCCTGGGATCTATAATAGAGATGTGACCGGATCTTAATATCAGGACAGGATAAGAAAGCCTGGGATCTATAATAGAGATGTGACCGGATCTTAATATCAGGACAGAATCAGAGAGCCTGGGATCTATCATAGAGATGTGACCGGATCTTAATATCAGGACAGGATCAGAAAGCCTGGGATCTGTAATAGAGATGTGACCGGATCTTATTATCAGGACAGGATCAGAAAGCCTGGGATCTATAATAGAGATGTGACCAGATCCTATTATCAAGACAGGATCAGAAAGCCTGGGATCTATAATAGAGATGTGACCGGATCTTATTAACAGGACAGGAAGTCCATGGTCACCAGTTTGAAAGGTTCTGAGGTGGTGATTGTTCTGGGTGTTGTCTTCTCAGGGGGAGCCTTGTGTATTGTGACCCTCTTGCACTCTTGGCACGCTTTGTGCACCCAGTCCGACAGGTGAGGGCAGATGAAATATCTTTAAACCAATGGCCCAGCCTGAAATGGCTTCCCGTTGCATGGAGCACCTGACAGATTTGCAGAATATGCAATGGGGGGACCACAGTTTGGAGGTTTTCCTGCTGCTGAGGAGGGATGCATGCCTGACGGTAGAGTGTCTCGTCTTGCAACTCCTGCCAAGACCACTGCCTTAGGATTGAAGCCTCTTGTGGGCCCTGACAGAGAGCGACCAGATCGCGTTTTGCAGGGGCGTCAAGAATCATTTTTTCTTGGAGGGTGTGCGGACCACCCCTACTTGTTCTGGTTGTTTCTTGGTTGCCCTACGCTGGGCCTCATAGGCCAGGATGTTGAGCCTCACTGTTGGAAGGCTGCAGTTGTGGGCCCGCTAGCTGGAATGTTTATATTTGGCCAACAGGCAGGGTGAGTTAAGGTCCTTCAAAGCATTCATATTGAACACAACAGGCACCGCTGGATTAACTGGGCCACGGGTCACCACTTCTCTCACCTGCGCCATCACCTGGTCCTCAATTTGAATAGTCACCCAGGTGATGCGACCAAGATGGGTAGATTGTTGGCCACTTTGAGGGACATCTAGCAGGGTTCCAGTTGTTCCTGTGCCCCAAAATCTCTGTACATAAAATTCATACACCATGAAGTGACCTCTGACCCGGTGTAAAGCAGGCATGGGACTTCTTGCACACTGACAGGGGTGGATATAACTGGGCTCGGTGCAACATGTCCTCTGGTTTGCTGGGACCTTGACTTGCTTGTCCTGGGGGTTGTCCCTCTGCCCTGGGAGCCATTAGTTTAACAACTTTGAATTGCCTGTCCCAGGAGTTGTCCCTCTGCCCTGGGAGCCATTAGTTTAACGATGGCATGGAGGGGTTTTTGAATCCAGACCACCCACAGTTCTTAGCTATATGTCAATATCGGCCACACCACATCAATATCACAGCCTGACTTTCTCTCCAGGCTGTGGTACTGCTCAGGTTGAGCGCCACCTACAGGAGAGAAAACAGACTGCACCTGCCTACACACAGACACAGACTTCCCCAAGATGGCCTCTGGAAGCCCAATGCACAAATTGTCCTACGCTGTACCCCAATGTACAAATTTGCCCTACACTGGGCCCTCCCATATTGAACTAAAGGGCAGTAAGGACATGTGGAGACATCTCGTGGCAGAGAATATCAATGGAAGACACCCTACTTCAACCAGATCTTGTTATCAGGATCAGAGGTGTAACTTTAGCCATAGCAGTCCACACAGCTACTATGGGACCTGGGTGTGGGAGGGGCCACTATTAAGGCAAATTAAAGGTTATCTAAACCCAAGAATAGACATGTAATATACATACATGTAGCAGCTTACCACTCCTTAGCTGTGGTTGCTTCATTAGTTTTCCTTTTTTCAGGCTTTTTTTCTACCTGGTGATCTGGCCAGGAACACACTTCCCATTCTAGGGTAACAATGGTCACTCACCCTTCTTTATCTATGGAGAAGCAGCATTCTTACCCTAGAAAATGAAGAAAGTTTGAACTACAGAACACCTTCCTCTCTCTCTCATCCCCATAATATGTGGAGTGAGGTGTTTTTACTTCATGAACAGATATGAAAAAAAAAAAAAACACTTTAAATAACAGCCCAAAAGGAGCAAATAAAAGAGCACAGTGGCTAAATGGTTAGCACTTCCGCCTGGCAGTACTCGGGTCCTTGGTTCGAATCCCAGCCACGGCACCACCTGCCTGGAGTTTGCATGTTCTACCTGTGCCTGCGTGGGTTTCCTCCCACATTCCAAAGACATGCTGGTAGGTGAATTGGCTCCTGTCTACATTGTCCCTAGTATGTGTATGTACGAATGTGAGTTAGGGACCTTAGATTGTACGCTCCTTGAGGGTTAGGGACTGATGTGAATGTACAATATATATGTAAAGCGCTGTGTACATTGACGGTGCAATATAAATACCTGAAATAAATAATAAGTTCATTGTTAGGGTTTATATACACATTAAAAAGAAATATTGTGTCCATGTAAAGTAGTGGTTGTCATTAGCGTTGACGCTGACCCCTTGTAAAGTCTCCAGTCTAGATGAGCTGATGCCAAACATAAAGGAGGAATCATCAGGATCAAGGATGGTCACAGATCCTCCTTGCTTTCTCCATGCAGCAAGCCTTTGTTTAATAGGCTGTTGGGTGTCCTAGCTGTATGGGGGCTGGGGGATTTATTGCCTTCAGGCTTCTGCTGCAGCCCGGCCACGTTCACATTAACCCTACATGCCTGAAACAATTCACAGGATGTGTGGTCAGAGACGCCTAGTTCATCTCCCTAGGAACTTGGTTTAAAACATTTATTAATTAAGAGCATCAAATACAGTCAACGCATCTTGGGGGAAAAGGCGTCCTTCTTTCTCAGAATTAAAAATCAGTCCACTAGAAAGCCTGAATTGAAGGGAAGCGTCAAAAAATGTTAATTGTCTTCCTTCTGTGCTGCATTAATATTGAACAAAAGTCCAGAAGATCCACAGTTGTCCTCATCTACCACACCACCCTTCCTCTACAGGCCACCATCTTCCTCTTGTACATTATAGGAGTTCGACTGTCTCTTCTGGGAACATGCAACTGGCCTTCTGATGATGCGCAACAATGCATGCGCATCTGTTGAAGGTTTCCCTAAAGCCTTCTGAGATAGGAGGCTACAACATTCTCGCCTATGATGAAAGGCAGAAGCATCAGCTGTTTCCAAAAAAGTTTTTGTAAGTATATGTAGCACACCCCCATAAGAGTCACTGGTGAAATTAGTCGTATTCCCCAGATAGAGCGCACACAGCCAGGCACACTACATTTTCTGCACCCTTCCACAGGCTCCAAAAAACAGTCGAGGGCAGCCTTTCTTAACCTTTTTACCCTAAGGGAACCCTTGAAATCATTTTCAGGTCTTGGGGAATCCCTGCAAAAATAATTCATCTGGGATCAGTGGGAAGCATGCCCTTTACCCTAGGTTCACATCTGTGCGGGTGGTGCCGCTGTGGATCCGAAAATCCATGCAGCTGCACCACCCACACAGAAGAATGCGGACCCGCTAATGGCTAATTCTAATGGCACACCGCCCGCACTAGAAAACGCAATTGTACTGGGAACCGTGCGGGCTGCGTTTTCCAAAGTAGTGCAGGGACTTCTTTCCCTGCGTGTCACGGGTACGGAAGTCCATTCAAATGAATGGGCTCTCGTGCCTGTGCAAAACGCGGCCCGCACGGCCGCATAGCTGTGAACTGGGGGTGACATTGGTGGTTAGTATGAAAAATTAAATCCTTACAGAGGTGGTCAGAACGCAACAGAGAGCTAAATGTTCATTGGTGTGACACTACTGGTTCTGCCATTTGGCATTGGACCTGGAACCATGGAAGCACCATAAGAAGGGAGTTCAACTAGCCACAGCTCAAGGAACCCCTATCCACCTCTGAAGGTAGCCTAGGGTTCCATGTAAGCCTGGTTGAGAATTCCAGGTCTAGGGGTTTCTTTTTGGGTTTTTGTTAGGAACAATGAACTTGGATAGGGAGCATGAGATACCCCAGTAAACTGTAGAACTGATCAACCTGAGGACTCCTCACATCTGGCTGCACTGTACAAACAAGGAATGTCCCTCCGGATCTCTATGCTGATGGTGACCTGTACTCCTTCCAAAGTTAAAAGCTACACGTGGTCAGCACTGGGGTCATTTTTTCACATAGCCACAGGATCATCGGTTGCCTTCTGCCAATATTCACCAGGTTCTTCCTAGTGAGGGACATGTAGACTCACATAACCACCACCAAGTTCCTCCTGGCTCTCTTGTGACTAGCCCCTTCCCCCAGCTAAGCCTAGCTGGGACTTTGGTGTCTTCCTAAAAGCGTCTTTTAAGGTCCTGTATCTGGGGCAGAGCCTTTCCACCTGCAGGACTGGACCCAGGAACACTGCACCCTGATGCTCAGGCCTCAGCCTATTTATGTCCTGGTCATGAAGGGGGTAAAACCTTCCAGAGCAGAACTGGTTAAAGAGACTGTCGGGTGTCTCAAGCCTCGTACGCACAACGAGAACATCAGGCGAATGATTGTCCATTTTTTTGGGCTAGTCTCATATCAAAATAGGTTACAAAATTTACGAAAATTCTCGTAAGACAGAATACAACTTCGGAAGGGATGTATTATATTGTCTTGTATTGTAATGTATTATTTTCATTTTTGGCCAGTCGATTTTTTTTTTGGTACAAATACTATTATAATGACATGAAAATTGTTCTGTTAACTCAGGAAAAAAAATTCCGTGCTCGTCCCTTCGTGTGTTTTGGCATGAACTGTCCTGAACGTCTCTCGAAGCTGTGTGCTAACTAATAGATTATTGGAATCGCTCTGAATTCGTTTTTTTTCTTTCATACAATATTCATTGCGTGTGCTAGGCTCTAGCAGTACAGGGTCGTAGATTTATTACCCTCAGGAACTCTGCTGCAGTCCAGCCACTTTTCCATTAACTCTGTATTCCTCATACTGGCCATACATCGATGAAATGTTCTCGTTCGTCCTGCATTCCTCCACCCAGATTATACAGATTATTATTATACAGGATTTATAAAGCGCCAATAGTTGGCTCAGCGCTGTACATTACAAAGGGGGACAGAACATGTGACAGAACAATACCAATACAATGCAAAACATGAGGGGATTGAGGGCCCTGCTCCTTGGAGCTTACAATCTAGAAGGGAGGGGATGGTGGTACAGGAGGAGAAAGCTGTGGGGGATGGAGTGGTAGGAAGAGTGGAGGAGGTCGGCAAGTTAGCAGGGGGTGGAGTAGGCTTCCCTGAAGAGATGGGTTTTCAGGGTGCGCCTAAAGGAGAGGAGAGTAGGTGATAATCTGATGGGTTGGGGCAGGGAGTTCCAGAGGATGGATGACACCCTGGAGAAGTCCTGGAGGCGGGCATGGGAGGAGGAGACCAGGGAACTAGAGAGAAGGAGGTCTTGTGAGGAGCGGAGTGTGCGTGCTGGGCGGTACTTGGATATTAGGTCAGTGATGTAGTTCGGGGCAGTATGATGGACAGCTTTGTACGTCAGTGTTAGGATTTTGAATTTGATCCGTTGCGCAATCGGAAGCCAGTGGAGGGATTGGCAGAGGGGGTGGTGGAGACGGAGCGGTTGGAAAGGTGAATGAGTCTGGCAGCCGTATTCAGGATGGACTGAAGCGGGGATAGCCAGCGGCGAGGCAGGCCAGTGAGGAGGGAGTTGCAGTAGTCGAGTCGTGATATGATGAGGGAGTGGATGAGCTGTTTAGTGGTTTCTGGGGTGAGGAACGTGCGGATTTTGGCGATGTTGCGGAGGTGGAGTCTGCATGTTGCGGAGGTGGAGTCTGCACGAGTTTGTTAAAGATTGGACTTGGGGCTGGAAGGATAGGTTGGAGTCCAGAATGACACCAAGTACTCTGGCCTGCGGGGCGGGTTTGATGGTGGCATTGTTGGATGTGATGGAGAAGTCAATGGGGGGTGGTGTCCGGGCTGGGGGGAAGACAAGAAACTCGGTTTTGGAGAGGTTCAGTTTAAGAAAGTGGAGCGACATCCAGTCTGATATGTCGCTCAGTAGGTGTGTGATTCGGGCGGAGACTGAGGGGGTGAGGTGGGGGGTTGAGAGATAGATTTGTGTGTCGTCGGCATAGAGGTTGTAGTTAAAGCCGTGAGAGTGTATGAGTTGGCCAAGGGAGGAGGTGTAGATGGGGAAGAGAAGGGGCCTGAGGACAGAGCCTTGAGGGACCCCAACAGAGAGGAGGAGTGAGGGGGAGGTGGTACAGATCAGAAAGACGAACACCCCAGCCGAGTGTCCATACATCGATAAAATGTTCTTGTTCGTCCTGCATTCCTCCACCCAGATTGTACAGATCAGATAGACGACCACCCCAGCCGAGCAATTGCATACTGACATTGGCAGCAGCTGTCAGCATACCCACACGATGACTACATCTGCCTGGATTCAGCCACTGTTTAGCCGACAATTTTCAATTTTTTAATTTGAAGGATGTTGGGTCCCATATGGAACAGAAATATATTTTCACTATATTTAGAAAAATAAATGATACCTGCAACATATATTTACAATATATTGGCCTACATGAATATATTTTAACATGCATTCCAAAAATGTAAATTAAAATATATTTTCCAAATGCATTTAAACATATATTTTAAAATTTACTTGTAAATGCATTCCAAATGACACTGATATATATTGCAGCGTGTTTTTCTGAATATATTTTTCAATAATATATTCACAAATATATTGAAATATATTTTTTAAATATATCGAATACGGCCAAAATTGTAGGATTTGAAATATATGTCAATATATTTAGGAAGAATATATTAACCACTTCCCGTCTGGCCCATGTTTATAAACGGCCTCCCTGCCCCCTGCTTGTGCGCGCCCCCTGGGTGCGATACGGTGCCTGCTGTGTCTGGAGACCTCTGTGTGAGGTCCTGATCATGTGATCACTGATTGGCCAATCAGTGATCACATGCAGAGTAGTAAGCAAGATGTCACTTCTGACATCATCCCTTACTACATGTGAAATCTGTGAATGATCACAGAGGTCACATGGTACAAGACTATTCACAACAGCCTTGTGCCATGTGACAAGTTGTGACCAATCACAGCTCACACAGTATTTCTCAATGGCTGCAAGAATGCAGCCAGAGAGAAGGAGAAATTATTGCTTTTACAGCCTTTATGGGTGAAAAAACAATCAGTGTAAAAAAAAAAATCATCACCCCCCCAGAAGTAGTACAGTATCACTATGGTGACACTGTACTGCTAGGGTGACAGTATATTAAAAAAAAAAAAAAAACCATAAATAATACTATAAAAAAATAAAAATGTAAAACAAAATTTAGAAAAATTATAATTTTTGGTTATAAACAAATTTTGGTTATTTCTTTTTTTTACTAAAAAGATAACTGAATACATTTTGGCCAAGATTTATGAAGAAAGAATATTTATTTGCAAATTTTTAAAAGAAAAACACTTTTTTTTATTTTTTGGACTTTTTCATTTATATAGCAAAAAAAATAAAAATCCCAGTGGTGAATAAATACCACCAAAATAAAGTTTTATCTGTCTCAAAAAAATGCTAAAAAATTCATATGGGTACAGTGTTGCAGGACCGCGCAACTGTCATTCAAAGTGTGATAGCACTGAAAGCTGAAAATTGGCCTGGGCAGGAAGGGGGTGAAAGTGTCCGGACTGGAAGGGGGTGAAAGAGTCCGGACTGGAAGGGGGTGAAAGAGTCCGGACTGGAAGGGGGTGAAAGTGTCCAGACTGGAAGGGGGGAAAGTGTCCGGACTGGAAGGGGGTGAAAGAGTCCGGACTGGAAGGGGGGGAAAGAGTCCGGACTGGAAGGGGGGGAAAGTGTCCGGACTGGAAGGGGGTGAAAGTGTCCGGACTGGAAGGGGGGGAAAGTGTCCGGACTGGAAGGGGGTGAAAGTGTCCGGACTGGAAGGGGGGGAAAGTGTCCGGACTGGAAGGGGGGGAAAGTGTCCGGACTGGAAGGGGGTGAAAGTGTCCGGACTGGAAGGGGGGGAAAGTGTCCGGACTGGAAGGGGGGGAAAGTGTCCGGACTGGAAGGGGGTGAAAGTGTCCGGACTGGAAGGGGGGGAAAGTGTCCGGACTGGAAGGGGGGGAAAGTGTCCGGACTGGAAGGGGGGGAAAGTGTCCAGACTGGAAGGGGGGGAAAGTGTCCGGACTGGAAGGGGGGGAAAGTGTCCGGACTGGAAGGGGGGGAAAGTGTCCGGACTGGAAGGGGGTGAAAGTGTCCGGACTGGAAGGGGGGGAAAGTGTCCGGACTGGAAGGGGGGGAAAGTGTCCGGACTGGAAGGGGGGGAAAGTGTCCAGACTGGAAGGGGGTGAAAGTGTCCGGACTGGAAGGGGGGGAAAGTGTCCGGACTGGAAGGGGGGGAAAGTGTCCGGACTGGAAGGGGGGAAAGTGTCCAGACTGGAAGGGGGTGAAAGTGTCCGGACTGGAAGGGGGGGAAAGTGTCCGGACTGGAAGGGGGGGAAAGTGTCCGGACTTCAAGTAGTTAAGAATGTATTTTTAAAATATATTTAAAATATATTTTTCTTCTATGTGCGGCGAGGGTTGGGCCAACAGGGCCACCCACAAAGTGCATTCTATATATGAATTCCATATGAATTTCAGTGTATGACCAGCTTGAAGGACTTTTTCGATCAGATCAGCGGATCTCAACAGAAGCTCAGTGTTGATCTATAGACAGATTGAAGTAAACGGACTCATGTTGGTTTACCTAAGGCCAACTCCAAGTACAAAAAAAAAAAAAAAAAAACAGAAAATGTACAAATCCTTTTCCTTTTTTTTTCCAGACCTAAATGTGATGGATCGGAGGTAAAAAAAAAAAAAGGATGTACACAGACGCACATCCGTTTACATCTACCTGCCCATAGACCTAACATGGGTCAAGAAAAAGAGAGGAAGGCGCCTCTAAGTGCAGTATTGACAATTTATTGGAAATTTGCACTTACAAGATAAACGGTTAAAAAGACTCATCGTGTGGTAATTGGATCCAGGTGGGACATCCAGCCGTCCAGCAGCAAACTCTGTCTATAGGATCAGGAAGTAGAGTCCAGGATGTGCCTGTACATCAAAATGAAGCTAGCAGAGTCAAATGTAAGAGGTGAAGGAAGAAGGAGCCTATTGAGCATGCTCCGAAATGCATTACCGCCCTCTTCACCTCTTTCATCTGACTCTGCTCTCCAAGCTTCATTTTGATGCACAGGCACATCCTGGACTCTACTTCCTGATCCTATAGACAGAGTTTGCTGCTGGATGGCTGGATGTCCCACCTGGATCTTAATACGTCACATGATGAGTCTTTTTAACTATTTATCTTTTAAGTGCAATTTATCTATTGTTTACTAAATAACTTGTCAATACCGCACTTAGAGGTGCCGTTCTCTCTTTTTCTTGTTACTGCATTAGAGCCTTGCTTCCACTCTAAGAAGAGCTGCCTCAGTGTTACTGCTCCCATCCATCCATCCATCCCTGATATCCACCTGGAACCTTTTTCCTACAGCTACAGAGGTTGAGCTCCAAGAAGCGCACCCTATATAATATACATTTTCTAACATGAGTCTCCTAAGCTTCATTTCCAAAAAATCTGAACAAACACATGTGGTAAAAGGGACGTCCATTCTATTCTGCTCCAATTCTAATGAGTATCTGTTCATGGATCCCCTATTAAATATAATGGATGCCACCCGAGTGGACGGACAACACAACTCACAGTAATCCCAGAGAGTGTCCTCAGCTAAAAACTGATAAGACAGCTGAGGTTCCAGCCTTTTTATATCCACAGCTCAGGTCCCTTGTAGGGTCCTGACTACACCGGCAGCTCTATGATGCCTGTCTTTGATTTAAGTACACCTTATGTGAAGATCAACAACAGGTTTTCTCCCTGATCTGAGGAGGACCAGACAGATCTGAGGAGGACCAGACAGATCTGAGGAGGACCAGACAGATCTGAGGAGGACCAGACAGATCTGAGATTTATTATGAGACCAGATATTGTAGTCAGATCAGATGCTGAGACCTCCAACGTAGGACTAGATCCTGCTGAGCTCCCTGCAAGGTTTGCAGTTGTGTTTGGTAGTTATCCTTTTGTGTAGCGGAATATATAAAGTTGATGCATGACATTACTGGGCGGGCTGGCTGCTAGTTAATGTAATCCATTAGAGGGGGCTCGTGGGACTAATGAAATATTTACATGTCCTAATGCACTCGCCATAGAGGGAAGAAAACCATCCATCAAACCAAAGTCAGGACGGGGCCGAAACATGCAGCTCCTTCTCTAATTATAGCTCATTGAGGTTTTTTTTTGTTTCTTGTCCTTTATTGCCCCCAAAAAAATCAAATGAAATGAAAAAAAAACACATTCATGAAAAGGGATTTGTGCCATCTTTGATGATGTCATGATCTGAGGTCAATGAAACATCAGCCAATAGATGCCAGTGATGCTGTAGAGCGGAGGTCAGCAACTTTCTCCACATTAGCTGTCAATTTGCAAGAATTAGATAACCAGTGAACGATAGAGAGCTCTAGACCTCAGATCAATTCCAGCTCCTGCAGCTTCATATCTCAGACCAATTCCTGCAGCTTCATGTCTCAGACCAATTCCTGCACCTTCATATCTCAGATCACCCAAATTCCTGCACCTTCACGCCTTAGATCACCTCAATTCCTGCACATTCACATCTCAGATCACCTCAATTCCTGCAACTTCACACCTCAGATCACCCTAGTTCCTGCCCTTCACACCTTAGGACACCTCAATTCCTGCACCTTCACACCTCAGATCACCTCAATTCCTGCACCTTCACACCTAAAATCACCTCAATTCCTGCAGATGCACACCTCAGATCGCCCCAGTTCCTGGCCTTTCATACCTCAGATCACCCCAAATCCTGGACCTTCATATTCTCAGATCACCCCAATTCCTGACCATCACATCTCAGATCACCCCAATTCCTTTACCTTCACACCTTAGATCACCCCAATTCCTGCAACTGCACATCTCAGATTGCTCCAGTGCCTGGCCCTTCATACCTCAGATCACCCCAATTCCTGCAATTTCATATCGTAGATCACCCCAATTCCTGATCATCACATCTCAGATCATCTCCAATTCCTGCACCTTCACACCTCAAATCACCCCAATTCCTTACCATCACATCTCAGATAATCCCCAATTCCTGCATTTTCACACCTCAGATCACCCCAGTTCCTGCACCTTCACATTTCGGATCATTCCAAATTCCTGCACCTTCATATCTCAGATCACCCCAGTTTCTGCACCTTCACATTTCGGATCATTCCAAATTCCTGCACCTTCATATCTCAGATCACCCCAGTTACTGCACCTTTATACCTCAAATCACCCCAATTCCTGTAACTGCACACCTCATATCACCCCAGTTCCTGGCCTTTCATATCTCAAATCATCTCCAATTCCTGCACCTTCACATCTCAGATCACCCCAATTCATGGCACTCCATACCTCAGATAACCCCAATTTTTGAATCTTCATATTTCAGATCATCTCCAATTCCTGCACCTTCACACCTCAAATTACCCCAGTTCCTGCACCTTCAGTCCTCAGGTCAACCTAATTCCTGCACCTTCACATCTCTGATGACCCAAATTCCTGCAACTGCAAGCCTTAGATCACCCCAATTTCTAGCCCTTCACACTTCAGATCACCCAATTCCTGAACCTTCACACCTCAGATTACCCCAATTCTTGCTCCTTCACACCTCAGGCGCAAGGTGTATT
Organism: Staurois parvus; assembly: GCF_062004578.1. Classification (NCBI taxonomy): domain Eukaryota; kingdom Metazoa; phylum Chordata; class Amphibia; order Anura; family Ranidae; genus Staurois; species Staurois parvus. Next base: position 112,592 of record NW_028318831.1, read on the forward strand.
TGTAGGGAGCAGGTGCCCACCGAAGGATCTCGATGGCCACTCTAAGCCTACTCACATGCCATGTGATGATCTTTTGGATGCCACTGAAAATGACATTGAGCTTTCCCTGACTCGCGTGCCTAAGCCTCCTATAAAGACCAAGAACAGAATGTTCTTGGTAGGGGGACATCTGCACATCCTTCACATACTCGGGAATCTCTGTCACCTCCAATAGAATCCTTGGAATAGAATGGCTCTTCACTGGTTGAGTTGAGAACAGATAAGTCTTAGCCTTCATGGACACGGCCATACAGGGGCCATACAGCATGCAGAGCTTGCATGATGACATTCCTGGGACCCACCGCAGCCATGTTCAGCCATCCACTGAGATGCATTAGGAGAGGTGACTGTATGTGGTTGTGCGTCAGGGGATTGTGGAAAGCACCCACATGCGCACTGATGTATGCTTCAAATGCAATTAGTGTGCATGCAGGTGCTTTATGTAAACCCCGATGTACGACCATATACTGCCACCATTTCTAATGCATCTGTTGTACTTGGCATCAGCAGATCCCTGTAATGTCACGACACAGGCCTGGTATGACTGTGTTCATGAGGACATATTGTTGGCTAATAAAAAAAATCAGTCCAGCATTTGTGTAGATCAGAGTGAAGCAGCCAATGACACAAGCAGATGAGACATCTGATGGTGTTCTGCACCCACTGCCATAGAGATATAGAAGAGTAATTTATAGTGGATGTAAACCGTAACTCGATGATTGGCAACGTACAAGGTGCAGGGGGCCTCAAATATGGCCCCTAACATTCCCCCAAGGGCTGCATATAACATGTATTATATGCAGGGCTTTTTTTCAGTGGGAACGCAGTTCCAGCACCTCCAGTACTAAATGTTCGTAATGGCAAGGGATGCTGGGGTGTGATGGAAAGTTTATTGATGCTGGCTGCTGGGGGATGTATTGTCAGTGGAGAGGATCTATTGTGGCCGGGGAGGTCTTTTGTTGATGGTGGTGGATCTATTTCTGCTGAAAGGGATCTACTATTGAAAGGGGTTTATCGATTCTGGCTGCTGGAGGGTCTATTGATGCTGGCTGCTGGGAAATCTGTTGCTGCTGCTGGGGTTCTATTGTTGCTAGGGTTGGTATTTTGCTGTGGGGGTTCAATGTTTCTGGGGGAATCTGTTGTTGCTGGACGTGGTTCCATTGCTGCTGGCTGCAGTCGATATATTTTACTGCTATTCTTGTTATTATTAACAAATTTCATACAAATTGTTTAGCACCACAAAATGATACTTGGTTCTGTATTCTCTAAAAGGAGCAGTACTGGGAGGTGGGTGGGGGTGGACCAAGGGATGGTGCTCGGAGGTGGAACAGGGGGCGTAGACAAGAAGTGACTTAGGAGGGGGCAGTTCCTGCACCTATTTTTTGAGAAACAAAGTCCTGGTTATATGTAATGTGGTACACAACTGTTCCCCTCCCCATACCATCTGAGCTGGTTGCAGGGGATTCATTGGGCCAATTCCGGTATTCATAATAACTATTTATAAGGATAAAACCAATGAATACAAACATTAAAATATGTTATTACTTGCATGGAGTTCAACTTTAAAGACTTCTGGCTCAAATCACTATAGCAGTGGTCTCTAAACCACAGCCCTTTGCTTGCCTCTATCTGGCCCTTAGGACACTATTCCTCCAACGGACACCAATGATGGGGCACCATTCCTCCCAATGACACCAATGATGGGGCACTATTCCTCCCACTGACACTGTCGATGGAGCACTATTCCTCCCACTGATACCAATGATGGGGCACTATTCCTCCCACTGACACCAATGATGGGACACTATTCCTCCCACTGATACCAATGATGGGGCACTATTCCTCCCACTGACACCAACGATGGGACACTATTCCTCCCACTGACACCAATGATGGGACACTATTCCTCCCACTGATACCAATGATGGGACACTATTCCTCCCACTGACACCAATGATGGGGCACTATTCCTCCCACTGACACCAATGATGGGGCACTATTCCTCCCACTGACACCAATGATGGGGCACTATTCCTCCCACTGATACCAATGATGGGGCACTATTCCTCCTGGTTAAATCAATGATGGGGCACTATTCCTCCTGGTTAAATCAATGAGGGGGCATTGTTCACTCCAACTGATGCCGGGACCTTTTCTACTCACTGGCCATAGTCTGGCCCCCCAGATGCCTGAAGGAGAGTAAACTGGCCCTTTGTTTACAAAGTTTGAAGATTCCTGCCTTGCTTTCACTTGCTGCAGAGAGAGCCATTGAGGGGATCTGTTCTAGTAATTGCCCGCCTTCCCCGTGCCCATCACCCTCCCTGCCCTCATCCGATTCACTAAGCTGCCTGGGCCTCCTTGCTGGCCTGGGCCCCGTACAGGAGGACTGGGGGTACCCCCTTATCCACAGCCCTGGCTGTACCCCTACCTCTCCTAGTCTGAGCCCTGCTGTACAGGACCTTAGAAGAGGCTGACACCAAGTCAAATTCAGATGCTAGCTGCCTGTAAAAATACACTTAAAGTATATCTATAACCTGGGTAGAGTGGAGAAGGGTTCAAACCTTGGTCAGGCTTTTATTGCTGCCTCTGCTCCCGATGGGGAGGTTAACCCTCTCTATTTATCCTGGTGACCCTTGTCTTTGGTACAGTAAGTGATGGGAATTCCAACATTTTACAGTTGATACCAGAACAGGACTAGAGGGGAAATATTTCAATGGGGATACCTGGGACAACAAAAAAAAGTTTCCTCTTCACTTGGAGAGATTCTCTCCCACTTCCTCTTGTATGTCTGAAACAGGAAGGAAGGGAAATCTCCCTAATGAGACACAGACTGTAAAATACAACCACAAATAAAATTACATGGGTTCTTATTATCCCCTACTCTATATAAAAAAATAAACACTGGTCCTCTGTGCTCCTCTATGTATTGCAGGCAAATCCTGGCCAGTGGGAGCAGCTGGTAGGGTGCTATATATAGCTTCCTGAAAACATCACAGCACCCTCTCTAGAGCCCTCAACCATGATGCAAGCAGTGGGGTGGCTCTTGGGAGGAGTTATGTAAATATCAACATGTTTTGAGGGGTGTATCTCAGTCTGGAGGAGTGTTCTTAGTCAGGCTGAATTTGCATGCAACGGCCACATGTGCTGCTGGGACTCCATGGCTGAAAGACGGGAGAGTTTGTTGCAATGAGACTGTTACTGGTGGCTTGTAGCTTCAGCCTTTCCCCATGGAATAGAGAGGCCCTGGACCTCATCTAAAGGTTGGTCCACAGGACATCTGAAAGGCTCCTGGCAGTACAAAGCTCAGGTGTGATGGTGAGGTGAGGTCACAGAACTCTCAAACTCACCAGACTCAATACCATCTGATTGTACAATCTATCTAAGATCTAGAAACAATGATGTAGTTCAAGGGCCCAACTGATTGGATGAAGACTGACTAGATTCACTCAGTGCCGGGCAATCAATGGGAGGACAAACGTCTTAATAGAAAATCTTTATGGGAGCAGCACACAGTACAGTCCCAAATCAGGTCTTACTCAGAATGTCCCAGGAGCTGTCTGCCACCCAGCATCCACAGGTAGATCATCAGTGAGGGAGATAAAAGATCCTTCTCCAGACCCAAGACTTCAGGACAGTACCCTCCAGCAAAAGTCCATTAGCAATCTCCTCCAGGCCCTCAGCCCAGCATCCTCCAGCTAAAGTCCATTAGCAATCTCCTCCTGGCCCTCAGCCCAGCTCCTTCTGAGGCCCAAACTACAATTCTTGCCTCAGTTCCTCTCTCCAAGGGGCAGCAGCCCCAGGAAAACTGGAATCCTCCCCAGAGAGAAAAGAACACTCTGGATAGGCCTCACAAACATTTCTCACCTCCCCAGCCACCTTCTGGACGACTCCTTCCAGGAATTGGCTGGAGCAAGATCAGGGGCGGACTGACAACTCATGGGGCCCCCGGGCAATAGGGGATCATGGGGCCCCTGTGTCCTTGCCCAAACTCAAAAAAGCCTGTGAAAAAGGTACCAGGGGCATCTCATGGGGCCCCCTGCTGACCCCAGGCCCACGGGCAGTGCCCGAGTTTCCAAATGGTCAGTCCGCCCCTGAGCATGATACATATCCATGCTGGTCATTTGACTCTCCCTGCCCTTTATTCTGGAAGCTTCTTCCAGAAGCAGCCTGGAAACCCCAACCAGACAAAAACAATCCATTTCTGCTCCACTGACTACAGTGACGTCAGAAAATAAATTTAGCCTAGAAGCCTAACTAAGGGAGGGCACCATACCTGGATAACTGAAATTGCTAAATGAAAGATTAAACACAACAAAGACTGATAGAAGTCATCATATTATATAGTTTCGATAAATCTAAAGTGGGTTTTACAAAGGTTACAAGGTCAGATTGCAAAATGTATGGTGAGCTTTTGTACAACTAAGAGATTTCATTGGTAAGGGAGAACTGTAGCATTTTTTTTATTATTTACATAAATGTGTATTGTCGCTTTAGTTTTTAAACATTAACTCTGGGAATAAACTTTATTTTGGAAGGTAGTAGATCCACTTTGAGAAATAGATATAAATTAGTCAGTAGGTCGGTAAGGGTGTCCCTGTTCGCGCTGATGCAAAATTGTCCCGCCTCTGGCCAACTACTGTTGAACGCTCATGAAGAATTAAATGACTGCAGATAATACAGCAGTAACCAATCTGGCCAGCTGCAGGACATTTTAATGAGAAAGAATTGTCCAAAATGTACTAGAAACAAAGAGTACAAGCAGTTTTTTGACTTTAAAGAATTAGGACACCAAGATGACACAGCAGTGTACAATTGCCAAGCAGTAAGACAATGTTATAGACTAGAGCAAGGCTAGGCCTAAATTTACTAGAGACAAAGAGCACAGGCTGGGGCTTTACTTCAAGAATGATTGGAGTTTGTAATCCTATAAAAACACCTTATATGGAGGTGTGCCTTTAATAAAACATCACAGGGTAAATATGGTAAATACACAAGCCTGTGGCTTTAAGACACCAGGTATCCAGATGGACTCAGAGCCATTCCCCACTGTTGATTAGCCGGCCTCCTTGTAGGTCTCCTATAAAATGGCCGCTTGCCAGACCTATCACCGACTTGAAAAAGCGCATGCACGCGAAACATGTTGTCCCGGCTACCGACCTCCTCTTCCTACGCTGCGGCTTCGGCGCGGGTTCCTCCCCTCCATCTCCCTGACATTGCGGCGATGTCACCCAAGACGTCGCAACCACGTGGTCCCTGCTTGACAGGCATTCTTCTCCTTCACAGCTGCGCTCTGAGCGGACGGGCCGTCCATCTGGATACCTGGTGTCTTAAAGCCGCAGGCTTGTGTATTTACCATATTTACCCTGTGATGTTTTATTAAAGGCACACCTCCATATAAGTTGTTTTTAACCTCACAGCGCCTGGCTCTTGTCAGTATTTCTGGATTCACCTATGTGTTTTGCTATGGCAGCAGTGGTTTTACATTACTGATGACAGTTGACATTTTTCATTATCTCCTTTGGGACATGTCTGTGCGCCTATGACTACAGTGTTTATACAAGAATGATTGTACTGCCGCAGATACAGCAGCAGGCCAGTTGTAATCAGGGATAATAATCCTAACCGATGTATGTCCAACTTTTATTTTCTCAATGGGGATGGGGGGATGCAGTGAATGTGAGTGATACAATGTAAGTTGGTTTAGATACAGCTCAAAGAACAGACGGTCACTAACACGTGAATACTGTGCTTTGAGAAACCTAAACTTAAAAAAAGAGCCTATCAGCATGAAATAAAAACCAAGAAATCCCCAAAAACAAACAAAAACCCACTTTTTAAAAGAAGCCTTGCAGAAAAAAAAAACTTTTTTTTGAGAGGGCTTCGCTTTTTGGTAGACCTGCTGAGGTTAAGTCATCAAGCCCAACCAACACCTCCTGTTTGACCGACAAAAGGTCCAAGTCCAGGGCCTAATTTCTAATCTTTGTGGAGCTTTCCAGTGTTTATCAGACAAAGATCTGCTTGGGTCACATGATACACCTCTTTTTTTGTAAATCATGGGAAAGAAAAGATACTGTTTTCTCAAATTATGTTGACATGTGACCTACTGACTGGTGTGAAGCATCAATGTTAACCACTTCCCGACCACCCTATAGCAGATACACTGCTACAGGGGCGACATGAGTGCGCAAAACCACGTACATATACATGATTTTGCATTTCCGGGTAGGAGGCTGTCAATCACCGGGTCCCGGCCCATGATTATTCCCTGTCGCCCGTTGATTGCTGAACATCTCCAACAGGGAGGAGAACTGTATGTAAACAATACAGTTCTCCTCACTGTCAGCTCCTGAACACTGCACAGCACAGCCATCCAAAGCAGTGTGATTACAGTGAAGCACACAAACAGGACACAAAGTAAAACAGCACACAGTTAACCCTTTGATTGCCCCTCATGTTAACCCCTTCCTGCCCAGTGCCATTAGTACAGTGTCAGCTTTTTTTTAGCACTGATTACTGTATTGGTGTCAATGGGGATGTCAGTGATGCCATGTCAGTTTCCCTCAGTGTCAGAATGCCCACCGCAATCCCGCTGTAAGTCGCTGATCACCGCCATTACTAGTAAAAATGTAAAGAAAAAAAAAAATCCCAGTATAAATACCGCCATTTGTAAATGTTATAACTTTCACGTAAACCAATTCATTTACACGTATTGGGATTTTTTTTTTAGCAAAGACACGGAGCAGAATACATTTTGGCCGAAATTTATGACGAAATTTGATTTTTTAAATTTTTTTTACTGGACATGTTTAATAGCAAAAAGTCAAAAATATAGTTTTTTTTTCTCAAAATTGTCAGTATATTTTTTTTTATAGCACAAAAAATAAAAACGCACAGGTGATCAAATACCATCGAAAGAAAGCTAAATTTGTGGGAAAAGAAGGACGGAAATTTCAGTTGGGTGCAGCATTGCATGACCGCGCAATTGTCAGTTAAAGTAACGCAGCGCTTTAACGCAAAAAACAGCCTGCTCAGGAAGGGAGGGGGGGGGGAATCCTCAGGAGGGCTCTCGGTTGTCCCCTCTGTTTGCAGACAAATACCTCTGTTGTGCAAGGTTCTCTGTGTTGCAGCTGAACACAATGGAGTTCCTTCTGCCTCTCAGGCTCCAGAATACGATGGCTGACATTTCAATATTATGCAATACATCCAGGGGCGGACTGACCATTTGAGCACTGGGGCACTGCCCGAGGGCCTGGGGTCAGTAGGGGGCCCCATGAAATGCCCCTGGTACCTTTTATAGGCTATTTTGGGTGTGCTTTGAGTTTGGGCAAGGACACAGGGGCCTTATGATCCCCTATTGCCTGGGGGCCCCATGAGTTGTCAGTCCGCCCCTGCATACATCATATTTTACAAAGGCATGCTCAGTAGATGGTCGCCCTGGCCTTAGGCTAGGTTCACGTCTGTGCGGGTGGTGCCGCTGCGGAACCGCACGAAAATACGTGCAGCCACACCACCCGCACAGAGAAATGCGGACCCGCGGGTGGGTGCCATTAATTCTGATGGTATGCTGTCCGCACTGGAAAACACAACCGTACTGGGAAACTCGGCTGCGTTTTTGGAAGAAGTGCCGGGACTTCTTCCCTGCATGTCACGGGGCACGGGAGTCCATTCAAATGAATGGGCTCTTGTACCCTTGCAAAACAGGGTGAACCGGGGTTTAAAGTGTCCCCAATATCTGATTTGCAAACTTCTTCATGATGTCTGAGATATGAGACCTTCATGTGTAAAATGACATGTTGATGCAGCCGCTAAGGCGACAATGACTCAGACTCTGGTATTAACGGGGCCCATTGATGCTGGGAATGAGTCCTAGTAAAGGGCTACGCGCGGATATTATCGCTGGGTCCCCCACGGTTACAGCGGACGTCCTCCTTTGTTCCAGGCCCCCCGCAGCGCCCTCTGATTACAGCCTCTACAACCTGACTCAGTGTAAATCCTGCAGCATTTTCCACCCGCTCCAGGAAAAAAAAAAACGTACCCTGCGCTTCCTCCTCCATCGTGTCCGATGTGCAAAGCCATTATTATTACTCCGGACGGCGAACACGAGTAAAAATGTATCAATTTGCTTTTTAATCTCCCTAATTAAATCCCCTCGTTATCTTCTCACGGTTCCTCGTGATCGAACCCACAGCTGCTTAATAATTAAAGGGCCACGCTCATTACATTTCTTGCATAATTCTCCTTCAGCTGCATTAAAGCGTTGCATTCCTCTTTTTTATTTTTATGTTTTTGTGTTTTCTGTAAGCCTTGCTTCTATTTTATTTTTTATTTTTTTTAATAGGTAGAAATGAACCCGATACAAAACCATTTATTTTTTTAGAATTGTATTGCAAATGAAAAGTTAACTGAATTTTGTGTGTCAAAAAGGGGCATTGCCTTGAAACAAAGAGCTAGTAATAGTTAGTCGCATCAAACTGGACTTGTTCTGTGACTCTAAAGATTTTGTAGGTTCTCCGAGCTACTTCTCTGGTTCTGATGTGTGCCGGGAATGTAGCCCAACGCTTCTACCCACACAGGCAGCACAAACTCCTTCGTCCAATCATCATGTGCCAAGGCAGATGTTGATTGTCCAAAAACAGGTTATTGAGGTGTCATTGATGCTCCCTGACCAACCTGCTAGGCTGCTTACAGACCGTGATGGTTCTGATCTCAAAAGAAGAAAACTTGAAGCCAGAGGCGTCCCTAGGGTTGGTGTCACCCGGTGCTGTAACACTTGGTGACACCCCCTCCGACGATCCCTGCAGAATGGATCGGACTCCCCCCCCTCTCTCTCCCTCTTTCTCCCCCCCTCTCTCTCTCCCTCTCTCTCTCCCTCTCCCCCCCCTCTTTCTCCCCCTCTCTCTCCCTCTCTCTCTCCCTCTCCCCCCCCTTTCTCCCTCTTTCTCCCCCCCCTCTCTCCCTCTTTCCCCCCTCTCTCCCTCTACCCCCCTCTTTCTCCCCCCTCTCTCTCTCCCTCTACCCCCCCTCTTTCTCCCCCCTCTCTCTCTCCCTCTTTCTCCCCCCCTCTCCCTCTTCCCCCCCCCTCTCTCTCCCTCTTTCCCTCCTCTCTCTCCCCCCACCTCTCCCTCTTTCTTCTCCCCCCCTCTCTCTCTCTCCCTCTTTATCCCCCGCCTTTCTCTCTCCCTCTTTCTTCCCCCCCCTCTCTCTCCCTCTTTCCCCCCTCTCTCTCCCTCTCCCTCTTTCTCCTCCCCCCTCTCTCTCTCTCCCTCTTTCTCCCTCCCCCGCCTTTCTCTCTCCCTCTTTCTCCCCCCTCTCTCCCTCCCTCTTTCTCCCCCCTCTCTCTCTCCCTCTTTCTCCCCCCTCTCTCTCTCCCTCCCCCCCTCTCCCTCTTTCCCCCCCTCTCTCTCCCTATTTCCCCCCTCTCTCTCCCTTTTTCCCCCCCTCTCCCTCTTTCCCCCCCCTCTCTCTCTCCCTCTTTCTCCCCCGCCTTTCTCTCTCCCTCTTTCTCCCCTCCCTCTTTCTCCCCCCTCTCTCTCCCTCTTTCTCCCCCGCCTTTCTCTCTCCCTCTTTCTCCCCCGCCTTTCCCCCCCCTCTCTCTCACCCCCCCCCTCTCTCTCTCTCGATCGTCGGCTTGCTTTATTATTATACAGGATTTACGGCGCCAATAGTTTGCTCAGCGCTTTACAATATAACGGGAGACAATACAGAACAATACAATTCAATACAAGAGGGTTAGGAGGGCCCTGCTTTACAACTTACCTTTTTGTCGAGTGGGTCCGGTGTCACCCCGTGCGGTCGGTGTCACCTGGTGCGGACCGCACCCCCCGCATCTGCCTCGGGACGCCACTGCTTGAAGCGTAGAATGAAGTAGAGCAAGGGTGTCAAACTCCATTTCATCGCGGGCCGTATCAGCATTATGGTGGCCCTCAAAGGGCCGGTTGTATCTGTAAGACTAGATGTCCAGAGCACCCCCCTTACATCAGATGTCAAGAATCCCACACCCTCCCTAACATCACCGTGCACCCCCTTTGGGGGCAGAGCTGGAAAGCAGAAAGTGCAGGGTCTGGAGGAGGACCAGAGGAGGAGTGGAGTCAGTTACCGGAATCTGTTGAATGCTGAGAATCCAGAACTAGTGGGCTTCTAGAGGAGTTTTTTTAGCTGTAAAAAAACGAAGTAAAACGCAGTAAACCGGCATTTTTTGACTTTTTTTGTAAAAATAAAATGCTAAAAAACGCGAATGCAAAAAAATGCAGGAAAACGCCACTAAACGCTAATGCAAAAACTCTAAAAAAAAAAGCATTTTTGAATTATAACTTTGCCACATTTTTTCGTGTTTGAGTTTTTTAGCATTATTTAGAGTTTTACTTGACAAAAAAAAAAATTTTTTTGGGGGGGGGGTCAAAAAAACATTCAAAAATGCTCATTTGCCATGATTTACTGCGTTTAAACGCATTTTGCTGTGTTTTTTAGTGTTAGAGCTGTTTTTGGCTTTTGACATTTTTTTCTACAGCTTGTAAAGCTGTAAAGCTTCCCAGCATGTTATCCTATGTGCCCGTTTTTTAACTGGTTAAAAAACCCAGAACTAGTGGGTATCTAGAGGAGTTTTTTTTAGCTGTAAAAAAACTCTAACGCTGAAAAACGCAGCAAAATGCGGTAAGTCACTGTAAATGCGGCAAACCAGTGTTTTTGGACTTTTTTTGGTAAAAAAAAATCTAAAAACTGCAAAAAACTGCAAAAAATGGTATAAAATGCTAAAAAAAAACACTTTTTTTTAACGTGACTTTACACGGCTAACGTTACCAGCATTATTAAGTGTGCATGGAGCCCAAAAAAAACGTGGCTATCCGGCGTTTATGAGCATTTTTAAGCCTGAAGATATTGTGAGAGTAAAACTGCTATAAAACGCAAACGCTGAAAAACACTAAAAAAAAGCTAAAAGAAAACTAATGCAAAAAAAGCTAAAAAAAAAAAAAGCAAAAAACTTGTTTTTATTGCAGCCTTCTACAGCTAATGTCACTGGCGTTTTTATAACATCCAGTGTGCGTGAGGCCTTATGTCCACACAGGTAGCACCGACACCTTAAACCAGGGGTGGGCAACTGTGGCCCTCCAGCTGTTGTAGAACTACAAGTCCCATGAGGCATTGAAAAACTGACAGTTACAAGCATGACTCCCAAAGGCAGAGGCATAATGGGACTTGTAGTTCACCAACAGCTGGAGGGCCACAGTTGCCCACCCCTGCCATAAACCAATCACTATGGGATGTGTAAAGGTTCACCCTAGGTTCACACCTATGCAGTTGCGTTTGATCCGTTTCTGCTGTGCTTTTCGTTTTGACACACTTTTTTAATGCGTTTTTTATGCGTTTGCGATGCATTTTTGCAGCGTTTTGAACTTTTGCTGTTTTTTTTTTCTTTTTAATTTTAATTAGGGGAGGTGTTAGTAGTGAAGCATGTTAAAAACACAAAACGCGTCAAAAACGCATCAAAAATGCGTGCAAAACGCAGCACTTGCGTTTTAGATGTGGTTCCAAAGAAGTCTATTGTCCAAAAAATGCAAACCGCAGCGGGAAAAGAAGTCCCCGACCCTTTCTAAAAAAACGCGCTCGCAAAAACCGCACAGATGTGAACGTGATCCATAGGAAATAATGTTAAATGGCGTGCACTGTGTTCCCGCAAAACGCAAAAAACATAAAAAACCGCGGATATGTGAACCCGGGTTAATTGTCCAAGAACAGAATGGAAAGCCGACATTCACAAGAACCCGTCCTGCTCTTGGACAGTGTTGATTGATATTGAAGCTGTTTTGTAGCTTCTTTAACCCCTTCACTCCTGAGGGTAAAACAAATCTTAAAGCCTAAGTAAAATTTGACAACTTTGACCTGCGTTAGTAAATCCGTCCATATCATCACAACTGCTGTGTACATCCAGGTGGATTATACCGCGATATACCAAATTTTTCAGGACAAATTGGGCTTTCATTTGGTGGTAAATGGTAATGTATATCCCCTGATTTTTTTTTATTATTATCCAATTTTTTTTTTTTAAATTTAGCTGTGTTTTTCTTGTTACTACCATAACCTACCACCAAAGAACAACCCAAAATAAATTTTCCCAATCGCAGCGATACCATATATGTGTATGTTATGTGTTGTTTGTACCCGTAGTACGGCCCAGAAACAATAGTGCGTATTTTATTTTTTGTTTTTTTACCTAAAACACACTGACACTGATACCATTTAAAAAAAAAAACCTGACCTTGGACCCTGACCTTGACCTTGACCCAAATACTAGCCCTGGCACTGAACTAGATCAAACCTTGATCCAGGTATTTTTCTTTATTTTTTATTTTATTTTGTAATATTTATTTATTACAACAAGTTGTGTTTTTTTTTCTCTCTGCAAGGAGAGATACAAAGTATCTCTCTCCTCCATTCAGAAAGGAAAAAAAACAAGAGGGGTGGGCTTCACAGTGACTGATCACTGTGGTAGCCAATCAGAGGCTATCACAGAAACAGGGGTGGACTGACAACTCATGAGGCCCCCAGGCAATAGGGGATCATGGGGCCCCTGTGTCCTTGCTCAAACTCAAAAAAGCCAATGAAAAAGGTACCAGGGGCATCTCATGGGGCCCCCTACTGACCCTGGGCCCTCGGGCAGTGCCCGAGTTTCCAAATGGTCAGTCCGCCCCTGCACAGAAATCATGTGACCCGGAGTCACGATCGTTATAACGGGACCTGGGGCTCTCAGTGACACCGCGGTCTTTGTGCTTGGTACGCAAATATGCAGCCCCACAGAAAAAAGACCGATTCTCTGAGGCCGCATATTTGTGTGACGATGGTGCCGAGGGGTTAAACCTCTTTCATGGTTCTAATGAGTGTCAGGAAGATACTTCAGCATTTATGTCCTCACAGGTAGCATCGTCCATCCCCCATGGAATGTGTAGATGTTGATCGTCCAAGAACAGTATAGACAATATAGATTTTCTGTTCTTAGAGAGGGTTGATTGAGGTTGAAGATGTTTTGTAGTTTATCCAAACCACTTCTTCATTTCTTGTTCAATAGTAACATTAAGGGACAATAGTACAGAGAGCACCTAGTCCGCCCGCCCATCAAAACGAACAAACATACATAGAAAGAATAAAGGAGGAGGACCATCCTCCGCAAGCCATCACATTAAACACAAAATGTAACATGTAAACATGTCGGGGGGAAGGCCCCATAGTTGTCGGAGGTAGCTCGGATATTAAAACTAGCAGATAGATCCAGGGGCGGACTGACCATTTGGGAACTCGGGCACTGCTGGAGAGCCCAGGGTCAGTAGGGGGCCCCATGAGATGCCCCTGGTACCTTTTGTAGGCTTTTTTGGGTGTGGTTTGAGTGTAGGCGAGGACACAGGAGCCTCATGATCCCCTATTGCCCGGGAGACCCATGAGTTGTCAGTCAGCCCCTGGATAGATCTAAGGAGCCCCCCCAAAAAAAAGAGAGAAACAGAAAAATGAGATAGAGGCAAGAGAAAGGGAGGGAAAGGGAATACGGAATCTGGAATCACCGGAGACACCAGTCAGGGAAGGCATATGTCCACCATGGATCCCAAATTTTCAAAAATTTGGCATGGGAGTCATTAAGAATGCCAGATATGTGTTCATTAAGCATCAGAACCATCAAACGGTCCTTCACCCCCTGAATGGGGAATGTAGGTATCTTCCATGCCTGGGCAATCGTACTTCTTCATTTCTAAACAGTGTCAAGAACATACCCCACAATTTATACTTACTCAGGCAGCACAGACACCTTAATCCAATGACCATTGAATGTGTAGATATTGATTGTCCAAGAACAGGATGGGAGGTGTAAAAGTTATGGAACCCTCCTGTGCAGTCACATGATCTTATCCTTGGTGGCAGAAAGTGTGAAAAAACATTATCCCTTAACATGCCTGAGGGTGTGATTTGTTTTCAAATATCCGGGGGAGAGATGTTAAAACAGCATTATGTATGGAAGACAGATGGTGCCAGAAGCCCTCAGCTCTGTTCAGGGATGGTTATTCCAGTCTGAAGTATAGATGATCTCTTTTACACCTATTGTCAAATCACAGGGGTAGAGATGTTAGAACAACATTATATGTGGAAAGCAGATGGTGTCCAAGGCCCCCACCTCTGTTCAGGGATGGTTGTTCCAGTCCGACATAAATGGCCTCTTTCACACCTCATGTGAACCAGTTGTCCACGTCCTCCAAAACGTGCATCTCACTGTTTTCAGTAAAGCTTTTTTATCACTGCCAAGATATGTTTTCTACTATTTCTTGCGGTGAATAATAATTGACATACAATCTGCTTTCCTATAGGTTAACACCAGAGCCTATGTAGATACAGACCAGGGAAGGCTTTCAATGCATCATGGAAGCTAGAAATGTATTATCTCTTCAAAATGTGTTCAACTGCAACTAGGTTTACCAATTTGCTAGTCCTTCACTGGCCTGGTTGACAAAAACAAGCCTTGCCAACAATGTAACAGCTAAGAGATCATAATCTTTTCCTGGAAAAGGTGGCCTTATTACCTGCATCAAGATGTTCAACAGACCCTTGGTGACATTCTGAAGCTACGTGTCGTAATTAAATTAAGCCATGGATGGTTTTTATGGGAAAAATATTCTGTGGGTTGATGGAACTCTCCTTAAATTCAACCAAAATGGCTTCTGCCTTTTGTGTTGATAGAACCTTCCCCAGAAGTCAAACAAACTGACTTTCACTTTCTGGGTTGATAAAATCTCCCTCTGACTTCAACCAAACAATTTCCACCTCCAGATTTGATAGGATCATTCCCTGATGCTAATTAAAATAGCTTATTCCTTCTGCATCAACCAAATGGCTTTCACCTCCTGAGCTTCTGCTTTCTGGGTTAATGGAAATGTTCCCTGAAGGCAGCCAAAATGGCTTCCACCTCCTATATAACCATTCCCAGATATCAAAAATGCGCTCTTCCTTCAGAGATGATAGGAATGTCAACAGAAGTCAACCAAAATGGCTTCCACTTCCTGATTTGCTAGAAACATCCCTAGATCATAGAGTTAGAGCTCCAAGCACATCATGGAAGCTACAAATATGTTATCTTTTTTAGAAGTGTTCAGCTACAACTAGATTTACTAAATTGCCAGTCTTTTATCAGCCTGCTTGGCAACAAAGCCTTGTCACCAGTGTTAATAAGTAAGAGATGGAAGAGAGTTGTTATAAAAGTTCCCAGATGCCAGCCAAAATGGCCTCTTCCTTGTAGGTTGGTAGAACCGTCCCTAAACGTCAACCAAAATGGCTTTTATCTCCTGAATTAATAGAACAGTCCCCAGATGTCAACCAAAATGGCTAACCTTCCTGAGCTGATAGGACATTTCCCAGATATCAGTCAAAAAAGATTATTCTGTCTTGGGTTGATAGAAACATCTGCATATGTCAACCAAAATTTCTACCTCCTGATTTGGTGGCCTTATCCCTATATTCTATCCAAAATTGTCTCTTCTTCCTGGGTTGATAAAATAGTAACTAGATGTTACCCAAAATGGCTCTACCTCCTGATTTGGAAGAACTGTCCCTAGATGTAATCCAAAATAGCCCATCTAGGTTGATAGAACAGTCACTAGAAGTAACACAAAATGGCTTCTACCAGCTGGGTTGATAGAACTGTCCCTAGGTGTCAACAAAATAGGTTTCCAAATCTGAGTAGATAGAAAAGTTCCCATATATCAACCAAAACAGCTTCTTCTTTCTGGGTTGATCCTCAACCAAAATGACTTTCACCTCCTGATATAGTGGAACCATCCTTAGATGCCCTCCACAATGGTCTCTTCTTCCTTGGTTGATATAACAATCATTAGACATCACCCAAAATGGTTTTACCTCCTGAACTGTTAGAACTGCCCCTAGATGTTTTCCAAAATATACCCTTCTTTCTAGGTTGGTAGAATAGTCACTAGAAGTCAAACAAAATGGCTTCCACCTGCTGGATTGATAGAAATGTCCCCAAGTGTCAAACAAACAGTCTTCAAATTCTGAGCAGATAAACTAGTTCACAGATATTAGCCAATTACTTTTATCTCCTGGTTTGGTGGAACCATCCTTAGATGCCCTCCAGAATGGTCTCTTCTTCCTAGGGTGATATAACAAGTTGATAGAATAGTTACTAGAAGTCATCCAAAATGTCTCTCATCTCCTGGGCTGATAGATATATCCCCAGGTGTCAATCTTCGTGGGCTGATTCCCTAGACCAAAATTGTTTCCATATTCTGTTTTTTTCCCTAATTGGAGCCTGTGGATAATTTTTTTTGCCGTGGTCAGAAAGCATGCTGTTTCATTGATCCACTGATTCTGGTTAGATCCAAATTTTATAATGCAAATAATTCCTGGTGGTTGTGCCACCCTTGAGTCCTCATAATTATCTATCATGCCCAAGCCCTGAAGAAGGGTGACATCTTTGAACCCCCAAAATGCACTGATTGGTCTATGTTGTTTTTTTGGTGAACAAATATCAATAGAAAAAGATTTTGAAATGTCAGGCCTTTCAGTCGCTGCTATCTTTGAACTTTTTACACATATTGGCAGCACAGTGGCTAAATGAATAGCACTTCCACCTGGCAGTACTAGGGTCGTTGGTTCAAATCCCAACCACGGCACCACCTGCCTGGAGTTTGCATGTTCTCCTTGTGCCTGCGTGGGGTTACTCCGTTTTCCTGCCACACTCCAGCATGGGAGGTTAATTGGCTCCTGTCTACATTGGCCCTAGTATGTGTATGTATGAATGTGAGTTAGGGACCTTAGATTGTACGCCCCTTGAGGGTTAGGGACTGATGTGAATGTTCAATATATATGTAAAGCGCTGTGTAAATCGATCGATGGTACCTGAAACAAATAAATGATAGTAATGCATGCAGCAGCGGCGGACTGACAACTCATGGGGCCCCCGGGCAATAGGGGATCATGGGGCCCCTGTGTCCTTGCCCAAACTCAAAAAAACCTATGAAAAAGGTACCAGGGGCATCTCATGGGGCCCCCTACAGACCCCGGGCCCTCGGGCAATGCACGAGTTTCCAAATGGTCAGTCCACCCCTGGCATGCAGCCATCTTGTTGTGGCCCTGGAGATTTTTGCTTGGCATTTGTGGCTTTACTTGATGGTTTTACTTGTCAATGAGGCCTGTGAGGTGTCAAGCCAATGATACAACCATCTCACAGAGACAGTGATTGGTGGCTGTCTCGCTGTTTCTTAGTGGAGAGGTTTTTGTTACAGGCTGCCGCTGTGACCTTGTCCGTCTGGCTGAGGTCTCTGTCCTGTGATGTCTCAGCAAGATGACTAAATATACCCTCATTCTTATTAACACTTCAGCATGTAACTCCGTCTCTCAGCCAAGTTTTCAGGAATAACGCAGTTTTAATTTGGAGTAATAGTTATTGTTTTTGCCGTTATCCTTCCTTCCACTAGTTCCCATGTGCTTGTAGTATGCAAATGCATGTATACCGACAGTGAAATCACTTCTTCTGACACCTTTGTTCAGTAACCTGCAAAGACAAGGATATCAGAAACTCCTTCACATGTGCTACGTTCTCCTTTTTAGACGTATTAGGCATTGCAGTTATAAAGAGAACCTGTTATTGAAAGTCATAGTTTATGTAGCACTACCATCGTAGTAGTGGGCTGCTGGATTTGATTGGATTCCCCCATGCTCTGCACAATCCGGCAACATACATTTTCCACACTTGCACACTTGTAGTCAGTAAACGGTCCTTGAGCTGGTTTTTAGTTGTTTTTATTATGGGGTTAACAAATTGGATGGGGTCTAGGGATATATGGGATGCCCAAGGAACTGTAGAACTTGAGGACGAACTTCTTTGCAACTGTGTACAAAAAATGTGGACTAGCAGGAACAAATACAAAAAACAGTACTGTCCCTTATTCTTGGGGGTGTACCTCTTCAGACCTCGGATGCATCTTTCTCCTCACCCAGCTGTTCTGAGGGTATCCCTGAGCAAGGGAGTTTGCCTTTAAGCTGTCCCAGATGAAGACTAGTTGGGTATTACACTTGACCGCCCTCTCCCCTTATCCAGCCCAGGGGGTGTAGGAGTACTCACACTGTCCTTGTCTGCTAGCGTGGTGAGTTGGTGGCTGCCTTCAGGCCTTGCGTTGGTCTGGCTTCTTCCCTGCTAACAGGTTGTCCTCCCAAGGAGACGTTGAAGCAGAAGAGATCCTCCTGTCCAACAACCAGCTTTTGGGAAGGTTGGACCATTCTTCCAGAAGCACATTTGTCAGGTCAGGCACTGATGTCGGGGGAGGAGACCTGGCTCAGTCTCCGCTCTAATTCATCCCAAAGGTGTTCTATGGGGTTGAGGTCAGGACTCTGTGCAGGCCAGTCAAGTTCCTCCACCCCAAACTGGCTCCTCCATGTCTTTATGGACCTTGCTTTGTGCACTGGTGGGCAGTCATGTTGGAACAGGAAGGGGCTCTCCTAGATTGTAAGCTCGAAAGAGCAGGGCCCTCGATCCCCTCATGTTTTGTATTGTATTGGTATTGTTCTGTCACATGTTCTGTCCCCCTTTGTAATGTACAGCGCTGAGCGAACTATTGGCGCTTTATAAATACTGTATAATAATAATAATAATTACACTTGACCGCCCTCTCCCCTTATCCAGCCCAGGGGGTGTAGGAGTACTCACACTGTCCTTGCCTGCTAGCGTGGTGAGTTGGTGGCTGCCTTCAGGCCTTGCGTTGGGCTGGCTTCTTCCCTGCTAACAGGTTGTCCTCCCAAGGAGACGTTGAAGCAGAAGAGATCCTCCTGTCCAACAACCAGCCTGTAGGTAGACTCTCCTCCTTGGGGCCCCCTCCCAGGCTCCACACTCCAGCCTTCCTCTCAATCCATCTTCCACCCGACTCCCCTGCTAGCATGACTCTCTCATATTTATGGGCAAGTCTACCACACTACCAGGGCCCCTTAGCCTGGGATTGGTGAGACTGCCATGAATATGCAGATTGAGGTCTTCCACCTACAGGCTTATGGAAGCTTCCGTGGACCTCCAGAACCAGGTAGAGGCAATAGAGTCTGAACCTGCTGAGTCATCCAGCCTGACCTCACACCGAACCCACAGTAATTCAGGCTCACTCACTACCATGAGCCAAAAATAAACTTACATAGCCCCACCATGATCGGTGCAGCATGTTAGCATTACTTAATTTCAATATTATTTTGGGTGTAAAGTGCCTCTGGTCATGAACCGGCAGCTTTGCATCTCCTTCTTGTTACCCAAAGCCCAAGCAGGCTAGGTCACAGGGTATATAGTTAACAGGGGCATTGTGGGTGTTTTGTTTCATTAGAGACTGCACAAAGTCTTTGGTTTTCCATTAGAGAGACACTGGTGGACTTGCATTGAGATGAGGTCTGAATTGCACAGCAGTTGTAAAGCAATGCAAAGCAAGAAGCAGAGGCTGACTTTTTAATGAGCAGATATGACAGCTGACATTTGTAACAACCAACAGATGGCAGCACAAGGCTGCACACACAGTCACAGGGAGCACCAACCTTCCTACGTCAGTGTGCCAAAAGACATCATCCTGTGTACATCGGGATCTGTGCAACTGGTGCAATTTTTTCCATATGTGTTACCACATCTGCATGGACAGCAAGACGGAACAAAGAGCAAACATGAAATCCCGCATGAAACTGGGCAACTCACTGGATCTCTGCAATGTTGTCAAAACGGTGATCTTTGAGCTGGATCTTCATCTTCAGGAAAAGGGTAGTTTCGGGGGTTGATCTCATTGAAGGTCTTCCTGATCTCTCATTGTCTTCCGCACTTGAAGCGTGCACGCCACTCAAAACACCTCAAACCAGGAGCGGACTGACAACTCATGAGGCCCCCGGGCAATTGGTGATCATGGGGCCCCTGTGTCCTTGCCCACACTCAAAGCACACCCAAAAAAGCCTATAAAAAGGTACCAGAGGCCCCCTGAATTAATGGGGCTCCCTACTGACCCCGGGCCCTCGGCAGTGCCCGAGTGGTCGAATGGTCAGTCCGGCCCTGCCTCAAACTACTCATTGCAGCATCTCTGTAAGCTTGCAGAATCATGTCAAACATCTCTGTGGTAGATTCACCCAGTTTTACGCAGAATTTCAAGTTTGCTTTTTGTTCTAATGTGCTGTCCATGCTCATATAGCAGACATGGTAACACATGTGGTCAGAATAGCACCAGTTGCACAGCTCCCGATATACACAGCACAATGTCTTTTAGCACACTGACTTATGAAGTTCGGTGCTCCCTGTGACTCTGCATGCAGCCTTGTCCTGCCATCTGTTGGCATGTTACAAAACTAGTCTCGAAACCTTTTGATACCACCTTGTATACAAACAGATAGATTAAATGATCTGAGAAACGTGAAAAAAGGCTGCAGTCATCATCAGATTGTATCCCTGCACAGCAGTACCCAGGTTAGGAGAGGGTGGGGCTATGCTCATAGCCAGTCAGGCTCTGCTTCATGAACATGTGACAAAAGGGAACATACTTACAGGAGGAGAGGGCAGAGGGAGCAGAGTTGGTGACTTTGTGATTGTCCAATCAGCATGCAGGGAGGGGACACCACTGTATTCACTGCTTCCAAAAGAAAAGGTGTCACACTCCTGGCTTTGTCATCTGGTAGTGGTGTATGGATTGCAAAAGTGGTGGGACAAAGTTTCAGATCTCTTAGCACATAAAACCATTCACGTATGTGTATTATTATTATTATTATTATTACTACGAGTTTATATAGCGCCAAAGGGTTTGCTCAGCGCTGTACAATAGGGGGGGACAATACATGGCACAGTACAACAAAGACAGACAGCGTACGAGGGGTAAGAGGGCCCTACTCTTACGAGCTTACAATCTAGGAATCTAGGTATTAAGCTCCGTGAGTGGAGTTTAGTCGAAGAAATACGTAATAAAGGCACGTGCGTCTTTTGAGAATACAGGTATGAATGATTTTCCCCACCCCCACCTCTCCCGGTATTCCGAAAAGTCTGTGCAGGGGAATGACTAGGCTTTTATTACCGTTACCAGAAGATCTGATCTGCAATTAATCTATTTTGTGTTCAGCACCAGCCAATTCGTCACCATCACATGGGGAGCAGATGCGGAATATTGGGCGAGTAATCGTCTAATTCCCAACACCTGCTGCCACCTGGGACTTCCTCCCGTAAGATGGTACCATGACGGTGTAAAGCACCTGCACTGTGGCACTAGAAGAATTTATTTCTGAAAACTGGCTCATCACAGAGATAATCTCATGGCAGAAAGAAAGGACATTAAAATGCAAATTTGTTTAAAGGGAGCCAATAAGCTGATGTGTGTCAAACCCGAGGCTTTCATCCAGCCCCGGTACTGCTTTCAGCTGACCTTCCAGAAACGGAGCTAGCTTTGGTAGAAAATGACGTGCCTCCTTCATTACACACAGTGAAGTCCCTGTTCTAGCACCAGCCCCTAGATGGGAGCCTGACAAAGGCTGTGTTGACAGGTTCTCTATAAAACTGGCACTCAAGGAGCCAAAATAATTCATGTTCTCAAAAGGCTCAGCCTGGGCTTCCTCGTGCGGAGCAATGCGTCTCAGCCAATGGTCCCCTTTTCCGGCAAGTCTTCCAGCGCTCTGCCAAGGCGGGTATTAGAGCTCAAAAACAATCCTTCCCCGATATCCCAAACCACGAGTCGAAACTTCGTGTAGGGTGAAATGAATGAATATTGAACACAACTCAGTATATACAGCTTCACCCCCACCCCCCACCAGACAGCCTGGCATCGGGCTTTCCCCACCCACAACAAAACCCTACAACCCAACAATACAGTTTGAACTCTATAGAAGTGAAAGACTACAAGTCACCATTACCCTAAACAAACAGTGTAGAATGCCTGTCTACAAAACAGCTGCTAAACTATGTGGGAACTCGCTTCAGAGTGGTAGAGCTTTTTTAAAGCACACAGCAACTCGCTTCTTCTTAAGGGCCTTTTTGCCCAATTTTATTTGAAAGAAAATGTCCTGTCACATAAATCCTCCCACGCAGGGGTATCCACATCAAACAAATGCAAATGATATTCAGCCTTCTGGCTGGTACACCGATTTCCGCCTGTCTCCTGCAGACTCTATCCAAAAATGGCTTTCCCGCACACAGCTAGCCAATAACACACAGCTTGTCTGGCTTCCACCTCTACTAGGTGAAGCCCACCTGACTCCAAGGCAGAGACCTCCTGTCTGCCGGGGTGGAGCCGTCCTGACTCCTTTCTGCAGGGGTGGAGCTCAGAATCATGGATTGGAGATTTCATCCCTCCCAAATCTCTTAGAAATCTCCAGGCTACAGGTCCCAAAACAGGCTTTACAAACCAAAGAGGAAACTGATAAACCAGTTTCCTCTGCATTATGAGAACTGCCTGGAGCCCCTCAACCTGTATGGTTGAGAATCCTGGGTCTCCCTCGTGATTTCCACCGTGGCAGGATACCGCACAGCCACAACATATAAAGCTTTACCAAGGGGAGAAGGGGAAGACCACTTAACAAGGCGAGAAAACTGAAACAGAAAGGGCAAAATGTTATCACAAAGGGACGGTTCTTCACAGTTGCTGTCATGTGACTAAGCAGCAAAAGTTTGGTTGGGAGTGGCACTGGATTTTTTAGAGCTTTGAAAATTTTAGAGACCAGCAGTTTATTGAGGTGTCAGTCATGCTCCTAGAGATCTAGACCATGCTCCCAAAATGCTTGCAGACCATGGTTGCTCATGATGAGTGATCTCATAAAAAGCTTTAAGCGTAGAACAGAGTTTGAGTGCTTCAAAGATAAACAGATGAGTTGATCAAGTTCAAGCAATCATAGATATGACAAGTTGTCTGTGATGGTTATCGTTTATCCAGGCCATGGTATAACTAATAGTAGCTAGTCACATTCAACTGGATTTTTCTGTATGTTGAAGATATTATGTAGCTTATCCAAACCACTTAATCACTGTTAACGAGTGTCAGGAGGATACCCCACCATTTATAGCCACATGGGTAGCACAGACACCCTAATCCAATCACCATGAAATGTGTAGATCAGCCTTTCGCAACCTTTTTAACACAGAGGAACCCTTGAAAACACTTTCAGGGCTCAAGGAACGCCTATAAAAAATTTCTATATCTACAACTCATGATACATTAGGACAGGGGTGTCAAACTGGCAACCCTCCAGTTGTTGTGAAACTACAAGTCCCATCATGCCTGTGCCTTTGGGAGTCATGCTTGTAAATGTCAATCTTGCAATGCCTCATGAGACTTGTAGTTTGGAAACTGCTGGAGGGCCACCATTTTTACACCCGTGCATTAGAGTGATGGTCAGTGGGAAAAATGCTCTTTACCCTTGTGGACATTGGAAATCATTCCCCCCTTACAGATAGCTAATAAGATCAATGGTGTCAGTGGGAACTTGTCTTAGAGGCAGAAATTGCTCATAGCTCAGAGAACCCCTAGCAACCTCTGGAGGAACCCTAGGGTTTCATGGAACCCAGGTTGAGAAACCCTGGTGTAGATGTTGTTTGTCCAAAAACAGAAAGGGAGGTTTGAAAGTTGTGGAACCACCCCTTACTAGATACATCATCCCATCCCTGGTGTCAGGAAGGCTTCATAGTTGTTAACTCCTCCATTTACATGATTAATGGGATGTTGTCTAATTGCCAAGACAGGGATAATAAACTGGCAGTATATGTTAAAGACAGATGGTGTTGAAGGTCTCCACAAGCATCCACAAGGTCAAGCAAAGACACGGGACCATCAAACGGAAGGGAGAAGCAGAACACACAGGGTAATATGGTCATCCAAAGACCTGTATACTGGGAAAGGCAAAAAAACTTCCAACCAACAAATGGCTCAACATAGGAGACCAAATTCTACAGGTCAAGACTCAGCAGTCTTCCTACAATGAAAAAGGACATTCATTTGAAGACAATGAGGTGCACATTTTGGAGAGAGAGGACAACCAGATTTCTAGGGATATTAAAGAGGCCATCTATGTCAGACTGGAACAACCATCCCTGAATAGGGGTGGAGGGCCTTCAACACCATCTGACTTTCACATATAATGTTGTTGTAACATCTCTACCCCTGTGATTTGACGATAATTTAAACCTTGAATCGTATAAATCAAGGTTTTAACATCTAGGTGGACTTCCTGACACCATGGAGGGGATTATGTAACTAGAACAGGGTGGCGCCACAACTTTCACACCTCCCATTCTGTTTTTGGTAAATGAAGTGCTTGGTGGTTGGATGAAGCAGTCGGTGCTGCCTGTGTGAACATAAATGGTGGGGTATCTTCCTGACAGTCGTTAGAAACAAAGAAGGGCTTGGAGAAACTACAAAATATCTTCAAGATTACAGCACAAGTCCAGTTGAACATAAATTATTATCTGCCATGTTTCTTGTTTCTTCAGATATAGAATCTTCCTTCTTCCAGACTGGTTTGACAAATAGTGTTGAGCATGATGTTTGGTCGAACATACGATCGAATTGAACATCGGCCGTCCAGGTGTTCGTCGTTTTCGGGGTTTTTTCATTGCAGCGGGCATCATGATTGACTTGTCAAAAACTATCGTCTGTCATTTGTTACACTACACTTTTTTCTTTTTTTGAAAGAGTAGTGGTAACATGTACCCTATACTTATTCAGATGTGGGGGACTGGGACCCTTGTTAAAGGGGGATTCCAGATTCTGATAAGCACCTGCCCGCAGACACCCATAACCACTGGTCATAGTCGAGGGGAAGAGGCCCTTGTATCCATCAACATGGGGGCAGGGTGCTTTGGGGTCCTCAAACCCCCCCCATGTTGAGGACATATGGCCTGGTATGGTTCAGGAGGGTGAAGTGCTCACTAGTCGTCGTCCCCCTTTCCTGACCTGCCAGGATGCATGCTTGGATTTTGGGGGGGACCCCATCACCATTTTTTTTTTTAATTTTGGCATGGAGGTTCTCCTCAAAATCCATAGCAGACCTGAAGGGCTTGGAATGGATGGGGGACCATAGTTGTTATTTTTTTTTATTTTTTAATTACCGGTCAATGGCAGCAACTCTTTTTTACATTCAGTTGTCAGCGGAGAACCCCACTGACAGCAGAAACATGAATGAATGTCTCACTACTAAAATACCGCATGATTTCATAATATAACTCCTGCCTGATTTTAGTAACTGTGCGGTATCTCACCACATACTCAGATGCAATAAGATACCACTTAGTGAATCGTCTGTTGAAAGTTCGTAGTTGAACTTTCATTAGGTTCGAATGTTCGATTGTGAACTGAACAGGGGGATGTTCGGCCCATCACTATTGACAAATATGATGATTGTATATGTATGTATATAAAACTATAAATGTAAGTTAGGTTTCAAGAAGGGCCCATTTGTAAAATGGAACTGATGATGATTAAAAAATTAAATAACAGCACTACCATGTCTTCAAGAACAGGGGATTATGGGAAGGAATCAAGGAGAAGCCATGATGGTCCAACAGCTTTAGCCTCATGCAGGATAGTCAGGGTTGTTACCATGTCCTCTTCAGTGATATCCAAACAATATGGTTGATATGAGCATCATTGATGGCACAGATATATACTGTAGGTGGCCATGTGTAGCTAGTATGAGTGTGGAAAGGGCTGGATGAGAACGGAGGGTCCATCATGGGTGGTTGTGTTGGCTCTAACTCTTTCCTAATTCTCTTACAGGCTAAAGACAGCGATGACGATGAGGAGATTGTACATGTGGATCGGGATCATTTTATGGATGAATTCTTTGAACAGGTAGGTTCATTAAAATTTCTATGTGTATGACAACACTGCTTATTTAACCAGTTCCACGCCACCCTATAGCAGAAATACTGCCGCAGGGTGGCACAGGTGCACAAAATCATGTGTATATATACAGTCATGGCCGAAATTGTTGGCACCCTTGATATTTCTCCAGGAAATCATGTATTTCTCACGAAACGTATTGCATTAACACATGTTTTGCTATACACATGTTTATTCCCTTTGTGTGTATTGGGACAAAACAAAAAAAGGGAGGAAAGAAAGCAAATTCGACATAATGTCACACAAACCTCCAAAAATGGGCTGGACAAAAGTATTGGCACCCTTTCACAACTGCGGATAAATAAGAATGTTACAAGCATGTGATGCTCCTGTAAACTCACCTGGGGCAAGTAACAGGTGTGGGCAATATAGAAATCACACCTGAAAGCAGATAAAAAGGAGAGACGTTCACTTAACCTTTGCATTGTGTGTCTGTCTGTGCCACACTAAGCATGGACAACAGAAAGAGGAGACGAGAACTGTCTGAGGACCTGAGAACCAAAATTGTGGCAAAATATCAACAATCTCAAGGTTACAAGTCCATCTCCAGAGAACTAGATTTGCCTTTGTCCACAGTGCGCAACATTATCAAGAAGTTTGCAACCCATGGCACTGTAGCTAATCTCCCTGGTCGTGGACGGATGAGGAAAATTGATGAAAGATTGCAACGCAGAATAGTCCGGATGGTGGATAAGCAGCCCCAAACATGTTCCAAAGACATTCAAGCTGTCCTGCAGGCTCAGGGAGCATCAGTGTCAGCGCGAACTATCCGTCGACATTTAAATGAAATGAAACGCTATGGCAGGAGACCCAGGAGGACCCCACTGCTGACACAGAGACATAAAAAAGCAAGACTACAGTTTGCCAAAATGTACTTGAGTAAGCCAAAAGCCTTCTGGGAAAACGTCTTGTGGACAGATGAGACCAAGATAGAGCTTTTCGGTAAAGCACATCATTCTACTGTTTACCGAAAACGGAATGAGGCCTACAAAGAACAAAACACAGTACCTACGGTAAAATATGGTGGAGGTTCAATGATGTTTTGGGGTTGTTTTGCTGCCTCTGGCACTGGGTGCCTTGACTGTGTGCAAGGCATCATGAAATCTGAGGATTACCAAAGGATTTTGGGTCGCACTGTAGGGCCCAGTGTCAGAAAGCTGGGTTTGCGTCCAAGATCCTGGGTCTTCCAGCAGGACAATGACCCCAAACATACGTCAAAAAGCACTCAGAAATGGATGGCAAAGAAGCGCTGGAGAGTTCTGAAGTGGCCAGCAATGAGCCCAGATCTAAATCCCATTGAACACCTGTGGAGAGATCTTAAAATTGCTGTTGGGAAAAGGTGTCCTTCCAATAAGAGAGACCTGGAGCTGTTTGCAAAGGAAGAGTGGTCCAAAATTCCGGGTGAGAGGTGTCAGAAGCTTATTGATGGTTATAGGAAGCGACTGATTTCAGTTATGTTTTCCAAAGGGTGTGCAACCAAATATTAAGTTAAGGGTGCCAATACTTTTGTCCAGCCCATTTTTGGGGTTTTGTGTGACATTATGTCATATTTGCTTTTCTGCCTCTGTTTTATATTTGTTCCAATACATACAAAGGGAATAAACATGTGTATAGCAAAACATGTGTTAATGCAATACCTTTTTTGTGTGAAATACTTGATTTTCAGGAAAAATATCAAGGGTGCCAACAATTTCGGCCATGACTGTATGTGATTTTGCAGATCCGGGTAGGGGCGCTCACGCGCCTCCTTTTGCAGCCTTGGCTATCAATCACAGGGTCCCGGCCAGTGATTACTCGCCGGAACCCGGTGATCACCGAGGATCTCCGACGGGGGAGAGACCTGTATGTAAACAATACAGATCTCTCCCCTGTCAGCTCCTGCTCACTGCTTTGTATGGCTCTGCCTGGATTTAATTGAAGAAGGAGGAGATAAAACAGAACTTCCCTCACAGGGTGAAGTTCAGCTTTAATGAATGATTATTGCTTAAAGTATAACTATTTTTTTTTTCTTGTTTTGGATAGAGTGGGGAAGGGATTGTATTCCAGGGTGTTTTCCAATTTGGAAAATTCATCCTGTCTATATTTGAGATAAAATACAGCCGGTAACTCTGTGTCACCTAAGTAAAGTAATTTTTATTGGCTACATGGTCAATACAAATGAAATACGATAACAGGTTTTGGCCAGCAGGCCTTAATCATATCATGCAATGATTAAGGCCTTGCAGCCGAAACACGTTAGCGTGATAGAGACACTGAAGCCAGGTCAATGGTTTCCTCAGCACCTCAATGGGTCGTGGTTGAGCAGTGTTGATCTCTTACTGTAGACTACATCCTCTCTATATGTCCGGGCTAGCATGGTCACTGTGACAAAACTTGATGTGAAATCCAAAGAACTTCAGAGTTGACACTAATCCAGGAATAGAAGAGAAGTTTTCCAATGTGGACACCTTTTACGGTGACAACT
Organism: Staurois parvus; assembly: GCF_062004578.1. Classification (NCBI taxonomy): domain Eukaryota; kingdom Metazoa; phylum Chordata; class Amphibia; order Anura; family Ranidae; genus Staurois; species Staurois parvus. Next base: position 140,960 of record NW_028318831.1, read on the forward strand.
GTTTAAGAGGGAACTTCCACTTTGGAGAAGTTTTTTTGTCATTTCCTGTTTGCCTCCAGGACAAGAAGTATCTCTCCATCACAAAACCATACAAACTGCCCAGGTCCATCTGTTCAACTGGACTTGTTTTGTAATATTAAAGATGCTTCATGTCTCCAAGTTCATTATATCCACATATAGTAGGTAGCACAGCCACCTTAATCCAGTCACCATGGAATGGGCCAAGGAAGAGGTTGACTGTCCAAAAAAAGATTGGGAGGTGTAAAAGTTGTGGAACCCCCCCCCCTTTTCTAGTGACATAATCCCATCCCTGGTGTCAGGAAGTATGTGTAGGTGTTGATACTTTGAGCTGAACTGCTCTAAAGGCGAATAATTGTTAAATTGCTAGGGTGGAGATGGTAAAATTGCATTGTATGTAGAAGAAAGATGGTGCTGTTTAGGGATTTTCTGTTTTGCCATAGATGACCTCTTTGATGTCTCTTGCATACCAGTTTTCCTCTCTCTGTGCACCCTACTGTCCTTGGAAAGAATGCCCCTTTCCCCTAAGGTGTAGCCTTGATGTGTAGAATTTGCTCTCCTACGTTGGGCCATTCAGTTGTTGAGAGATTGCTGGGGTATGTTGTCAACAATCATTAGAACTGAAGAACTGGCTTGGGCAAGCTACAAAGCGTCTTCAGCATTATAGGACAAGTCCAGTTAAATGTGATCAACTACTACTAGGTATACTATGACCTGAATAAATGTGAACCTTCACAGACATCCCCTTCCCTACCCTACACTCACGCTATCTTTACTCCCCATAAATTGAGTTCCTTTCTGCCTTACTATGTCAGTGCTTACATTGTGCTTTCCCTCCTGTAGGCCATGCCTTCTTCCCTTCCATGTCCACCTTATTAGTTTCCCCGTAGTTTATTGTCCTCTAATTCAGACATCAATCATGGCGTCTCTTCTAGCACAGTCCTCAGCAATGTTTCCTTCCTGGCTGGTACCTCTATAAAATTCTGTGCTAGATGTATCGTGGAAGTCAACTGTCACTGCCGTGCTCATGACAAATTAAAGTAATTACAGCTAAGGAGTGTAAATAAAGAGGTTTAATTCCCTCAACACTTTTCCATTAATATTAACGTCCCTCAACCAGCGGTCCGTAACTTTCCTCCTCTCCCGCCAAGAGAGGTAAAGACTGTGCTTGTCTTTCTACAGGTGGAAGAGATCCGGGGCTGTATAGAAAAGCTGTCAGAAGATGTGGAGCAGGTGAAGAAACAGCACAGCGCCATCTTGGCAGCACCAAATCCTGATGAGAGTAAGTGCCAATGGAACTGTGTGGTCTACTTTGGTTGAGACAGGTTAGAAATGCTGCATACAAGTAAACATTCCCCATTGGCTTCTAAGTCCTGTATAGATCCTACTCTCTGCAGACTGGCTGTAGGCACCAAGCAGGGGCTCACCCACACAAAAACAGCTGGCAACACTCTGTAACATCCAACACTTGTAAAACTTTATTTTTCCAGGACAAATATCAAGAAGCCCTGTCTGGGACCTCCTCCTCTGATGCATCACACCCACCACTGGGCTTAAGCATTGAGATGTCTCAATGCAGCATCAGGGGAAGAGGTCCTAGAAGGGGCGGACTGACCATTTAGGCACTCGGGCACTGCCAGAGGGCCCGGAGTCAGTAGGGGGCCCCATGAGATGCCCCTGGTACCTTTCATAGGCTTTTTTGGGTGTGGTTTGAGTGTGGGCAAGGACATTGGGGCCCCATGATTTCCTATTGCCTGGGGGTCCCATGATTTGTCACCCCTGGGTCCTAGGCAGGTCTTCTTCCAAGCAGCTACCCTACTGCATACTAAACACAGGGGTCACTCTGCATGGATGCCATTCACAGAAAGCCTTGACTTTTTTTCAATGACTACAAAGCATTCTTTGATTTGGCAAGGTAGAGATGTCACTGACCCGCCTCCCCACCCTGTCCAATCAGAGAACTCCTTACGAAAAGTGAATTGTTTGTGAATTGTGCTCATGCCAACAACCCTTGTGTTCACTATGCAGCAGAGCATGGTACCCTGCAGCAATTTCTGTAGTAGAGATGACTTTTATGGGGATCCCGCTGATATGGCCTATGTATACTTACATTGGTCTAAGATGAACCAATAAAACTATGTAAAAAAAATAAACATGGAATTCAATGTTAAGGAACTTGGTAGGGTGTCTCATCTGGTATAAAGAGTTCCTTTTAGGCGGGATCCCGGAGAGCAGGGGCCTAAATTTGGCTCTTATCTCAGGAACACTGGAGGGTGTATAAAGGAAAGTGGCGAAATTGGAGTCCTAAATCTAGAATAGTTTTTTATTTGGAGCCATATAATTCAGAATGCCCCCCCCCCTTTTTCGGGTTTAAAGGGACCGCCTTCGTTAGAGCATGTTCTGGACAATATTAAACAATTATCGAAAGACAGACTGGGGTGTAGAGTTGCGTTAGTGATTGAGGGATTGAGGGGTCGTACGTACAAATTCTCCTATTATTAGTGTCCAGTCATGTCAATGGCCATCTCATTCATAAGCTGAATCATTTTGGCGAGGCTGCTCCCACATACCAGAGCACCCCCAAACCTAGGAGAGGGCCTGCAGGAAATCCAGAATTACAGATAGTAGTAAGGATACCCACTCATGGTAATAGAGTCCATACAAGCCAAAGGTCGGTACTCGGTGGTAGTGACGAGAAGGACAGCTGCAAGTACGCAAAGGAGAAAATATTGGCTGGAAAAAACACAAAAATCTGAAAAAGAGGAAGTGCAAAAGCATGGCTTAAGTAGGGAGTTCATGAGAAGAGAAAGGAGTTCAAGGTTTACCAAAATCAAGGTAAAAGACAAGATTGTCCAAAGGTTCAGACACAATTATGTCATACATCTCAGGTGGCTCAGTAAGTAGAGCTACTACTGGATGCAGCAGAGATCATTGGTTCAGATCCTGGTCCTGACAGGCTCATAGTTCCATGCCAGACTAGGGAGATTGCCTGGTAGTTACAGCAGACCTTCCACTTTCTGGCATTCCACTTCTTCCCCTTCTCTCTAACAACTGACATTTAAAAAAAAAGTCTTAACCTTTTTTGGGGAACACATCCCCACACTTCCTAGATTCTCGCCTAGGTGAGAATGATGTATTGGCTACCCCCATGCATTCTGGAGTAAGTTGAGACCTCCTGGGATGCGTGGCTTAAGTATTAAAAAAGATCTTGAAGTACTCCATGGCACATAATCTGGGGACCGGATGTCTCTTCCTGGTTCCTGCAACCATCTCCCTGATGATGAACCGTGGTGTATGTGCTTCATCAGGGGGCCAGCTGCAAGAACCAAGAAGTGGGAGCCAATCAAACAGTATAGTCAAGCCGGAAACTCAGTGTCATCCGTAGATAATAATCTTTATTGGCTGCATGGTAAAATACATAGATGAACAGGCGAACGTGTTTTTGAGCTATAGAGCCTTACTCACTTTACTTGACTTAATTGTTTTTTTTCCATGTTTTTTTCATGCAGAAACTAAACAGGAGCTGGAGGATCTCACGGCCGACATCAAGAAAACGGCCAACAAAGTCCGCTCCAAGTTGAAAGGTCAGTTCACTGGTGTCGTAATTATGTCCCAGTTATGGCAGACCCACAATGCAATTCTTGGTGCCCCTGCACCGGGGTGGGGAAAACCAGGGTTGGACCTTTATGTAACTCCGAAATTTCACCTTTACAACAAAACAAACTATTAATCTAAATGCCAAGTAAATAGAAAAGATACAAATTAATTCAGCTCTGTATACTTACAGCAGCAAGAAGGGGATGAAAAGGCTTGTTGACTTATCTGCTCCCTCCAGATCACTGGCGTCACAGTGGGGAATACAGAGAATTATGTAAACGTATACTACACTATAAATAGATATAAGTACCCCAATTTGAATAGCAATTGCCTTAAAAGAGAAGAGGTCCCTTTAACTAGAGATTGCAATTTGAGTCCTGTGATGTTTAAAGTTCCTGATATGGTGGTATCCTTTGTCTTCTGCTAGCAATGGTGGGGCCCATAAACATTAGTGAATACTGGTAATTCAATTAAAATTAACAGATAGACTGCTGCAATGCTCAAAGTAAAGATCTCTTGATACTGAATTATAAAGCATGCAGTGTCTCTAGAGTGATGACAGAAAGAGGATGGGCATCCGCCGGCTCACTAATCCCATGGATAGCAAAACCTCCTAGGAACAGAGTTTTTGCACAAGCTCTTGGCTGTTTACAGGGATGTGCGGAGTTATTGGCTGACGGCCTGTCAGCCCATCGAGCAGAGATGTCTGCGTGAAGACTGGATAGTGACAGTCCCAATGCAGAGAATCTGATCCCAATGATCTCAGTGTGGCGATCGGTGTCACCGCTATCCTGAACTGATGTGCAGAGTCCCGCAGCAGTAGGCCAGCAATCTGTCTCCGGAGGAGAACTGCAATCTCCCTGTGTTCAACTCTGCATCTCACGCCAGGAGAGTGAGCCAGTCCCTTGCTGTAAAATATACAGTGCCTTGAAAAAGTATTCATACCCCTTGAAAAAACACTTTTCACAGATTTATTTGTAAAAAAAGTTTGAAAACCATTTCTCATTTTCCTTCCACTTCACAATTATGTGTCACTTTGTGTTGGTCTATAACAAAAAATCCCAATAAAATATATTTACGTTTTTGGTTGTAACATGACAAAATGTGGAAAATTTCAAGGAGTATGAATACTTTTTCAAGACACTGTATCTACTTTCCCACCATCCTCCTTGTTTGCCAGCTCTGTGGCAGTTGTAGTTCAATCAGCACCCAGGAATACATGAATTGTCTATAGGAAAACAGATCCCATCATCCTCTGTTGTCAGGATACTGTATGTATGTAAGTGAGAGAGCCTGCTCAGCTGCAGGGGAGTTGTTGCAGGAGAGATGAGGAGGATGTGAGGCTGGAAGACAGGAGCCTGGGTGGGGACCCAGATGGAGAGGAGCCTACAGGCAGAAGGACCTTGGAAGGCTGAAAGCTTGTAACTTCACCAGCCCCGAGAGAGGACCACGTGTGGCAGGGAAGGAGCAGCCCAGCTAGAAGGCCTGCAAGCAGCCACCAACCCACTACAATGCAGGAGAAGGACTAACTTAGTAAACCTGCACCCCCTGGGCCAGATAGGGGAAGGAAGCACTCTAGTGGGTCTATGGGAAGGTTTGACCATTCTTCCAGAAGCACATTTGTGAGGTCAGGCACTGATGTCGGGGGAGGAGGCCTGGCTCGCAGTCTCCGCTCTAATTCATCCCAAAGGTGTTCTATGGGGTTGAGGTCAGGACTCTGTTTAGGACAGTCAAGTTCCTCCACCCCAAACTGGATCCTCCATGTCTTTATGGACCTTGCTTTGTGCACTGGTGGGCAGTCATGTTGGAACAGGAAGGGGCCATTTCCAAACTCTTCCCACAAAGATGGGTGCATGAAATTGTCCAAAATGTCTGACGCCTTAAGAGTTCCCTTCACTGGAACTAGGGGGCCAAGCCCAACTCCTGAAAAACAATCCCACACCATAATCCCCCCTCCACCAAACTTTACACTTGGCTCAATGCAGTCAGGCAAGTACCGTTCTCCTGGCAACCACCATACCCCCCAGACACATCCATCGGATTGCCAGACAGAAAAACGTGATTGGTCACTCCAGAGAACATGTCTCCACTGCTCTAGATTCCAGTGGCGGCGTGCTTTACACCACGGCACCCGCCGCTTTGCATTGCACTTGGTGATGGAAGGCTTGGATGCAGCTGCTTGGCCATGGAAACCCATTCCATGAAGCTCTCTACGCACTGTTGTTGGGCTCATCTGAAGGCCACACCAAGTTTGGAAGTCTTTAGCTATTGACTCCGCAGACAGTTGGCGACTTCTGCGCACTGTGCGCTTCAGCATGCGCTGACCCCGCCCTGTCATGTGACGTGGCCTACCACTTGGTGGCTGAGTGGCTGTTGTTCCCAGTTGCTTCCACTTTGTTATAATCCCACTAACAGTTGAGCGTGGAATATTTAGTAGCCAGGAAATGTCACGGATGGACTTATTGCCCAGGTGGCCACCTATCACGGGACCACGCTTGGAGTCACTGAGCTCCTGAGAGCGACCCATTCTTTCACCAATGTTTGTAGAAGCCGTCTGCATGCCTAGGGGCTTGATTGTATACACCTGTGTCCATGGAGGGGATTGGAACACCTGAATCACATGATTGGGAGGGGATTGGAACACCTGAATCACATGATTTGGAGGGTGAGTCCACTACTTCTGGCAATATAGTGTATATATATCTTTTTTATTAAATAATATTGTTGCAGCATTACCCGTATTGATACCGCTAACAATATTTGCACATAAATATAAGGAGCGAAACATCTACAGCTAAAAATCTGGCACCAAAATTTTGGCATCAGAAAATATTGATTATTTTACAGGATATTCATAATATTTTCTTACATCTGAATGATAATCAGGGATTTGAGATGATTAACACGGAGCCAACACGGAGCCAACTCCCTCCCATCTCTGTGGGATACACGTCATGCCTATTTGTTGGCAAGAAAGCCACGTCTCTGCACCTATCTGTGCCGGTTCTCCCGCCATTCTGTCAAGTCTGAGGCCTCTGCCAAATGACTGCAATGTGATATAGGATAAGAGCGCCACCCTCTGCTGGATCTCAGTACTGCTCGCTGCTCTGAACTGATTCTCCTATCATTCGGCTTGTTCAAAGAGAACCTGTCACACATTAACAAAAAAAAGTTATAATATTGTACAAATATGTAATTTAAGGAATTTTATTATTTTTATAGTTTGTAGAAATATGAGCATTTTCCATTATTCCCGCCTAACAGCACATACTTCATAAGCTTCCACCTAGACTAGTCTTTGTTGATTTTTTTTTACTCCAGAGGAACCATTTAAAAATGTTTTTGAGCCTCAGGAAACCCCTGCTAAAAATGATTACATTCACAACTCACAGTCCTGGATGTTGTATACATAATAACTAATGAATAGATATAAGAATGTGGCACACCCAGAGTATTGGACACCCAATGTGGATCATGTTTTACCGCCCCTTACCCTAAATAAGGGGTCTCCAAACTATGGACAGTGAGCCTAATTCAGCCTTCTGCAAGATTTTATCTAATCCTCTGATGTAAGAGGTACTCTGGTGGGGACCCTGATGTAAGAGAGTACTCTGGTGGGGACACTGATGTAAAGGGATACTCTGGTGGGGACACTGATGTAAAGAGGTACTCTGGTGGGGACACTGATGTAAGAGAGTACTCTGGTGGGGACACTGATGTAAAGGGATACTCTGGTGGGGACACTGATGTAAAGAGGTACTCTGGTGGGGACACTGATGTAAAGGGATACTCTGGTGGGGACACTGATGTAAAGGGATACTCTGGTGGGGACACTGATGTAAAGGGGTACTCTGGTGGGGATCCTGATGTAAAGGGATACTCTGGTGGGGATCCTGATGTAAAGGGATACTCTGGTGGGGACCCTGATGTAAAGGGGTACTCTGGTGGGGATCCTGATGTAAAGGGATACTCTGGTGGGGACCCTGATGTAAAGGGATAATACTCTGGTGGGGATCCTGATGTAAAGGGGTACTCTGGTGGGGACCCTGATGTAAAGGGATACTCTGGTGGGGACACTGATGTAAAGGGGTACTCTGGTGGGGATCCTGATGTAAAGGGATACTCTGGTGGGGACCCTGATGTAAAGGGGTACTCTGGTGGGGACACTGATGTAAAGGGATACTCTGGTGGGGACCCTGATGTAATGGGGTACTCTGGTGGGGACACTGATGTAAAGGGGTACTCTGGTGGGGATCCTGATGTAAATGGGTACTCTGATGGGGACCCTGATGTAAAGGGATACCCTGGTGGGGACCCGATGTAAAGGGGTACTCTGGTGGGGACCCTGATGTAAAGGGGTACTCTGGTGGGGACCCTGATGTAAAGGGATACTCTGGTGGAGACCCTGATATAAAAGGGGTACTCTGGTGGGGATTCTCATGTAAGCGGGGGCTCTGATGTAGGGGGAGGGGGGCGGCACCAATAAAGGGGGAGTTTGATGGTGAGTATGATGTAAAAAGGCTGTCAACTCTGATGTAAGGGGAGACTCTAATGGGGTTTCTGATGTGAGGGAGGAGCTCTGCTGTAATGCGGGACTTTGATGGTGATATAAGGAGGCTCTGATGGGAACTCTCGTGTAAGGGTGAACTTTGATGAGAACTCAGATGTTAGGGGTACAATTTGATGAAATCACTGATGTAAGGGTGACATTTGATGGGATCTCTGATGTAAAGGTGAAATTTGATGGGATATATGATGTAAGGGTGAAATTTGATGGGATATTTGATGTAAGGGTGAAATTTGATGGGATATTTGATGTAAGGGTGAACTTTGATGGGATCTCTGATGTAAGGGTGAACTTTGATGGGATCTCTGATGTAAGGGTGAACTTTGATGGGATCTCTGATGTAAGGGTGAAATTTGATGGGATCTCTGATGTAAGGGTGAAATGTGATGGGATCTCTGATGTAAGGGTGAAATTTGATGGGATTTCTGATGTAAAGGTGAACTTTGATGGGATCTCTGATGTAAAGATGAACTTTGATGGGATCTCTGATGTAAAGATGAACTTTGATGGGATCTCTGATGTAAGGGTGAACTTTGATGGGATCTCTGATGTAAGGGTGAACTTTGATGGGATCTCTGATGTAAGGGTGAACTTTGATGGGATCTCTGATGTAAGGGTGAACTTTGATGGGATCTCTGATGTAAGGGTGAACTTTGATGGGATCTCTGATGTAAGGGTGAACTTTGATGGGATCTCTGATGTAAGGGTGAACTTTGATGGGATCTCTGATGTAAGGGTGAACTTTGATGGGATCTCTGATGTAAGGGTGAACTTTGATGGGATCTCTGATGTAAGGGTGAACTTTGATGGGATCTCTGATGTAAGGGTGAACTTTGATGGGATCTCTGATGTAAAGGTGAACTTTGATGGGATCTCTGATGTAAAGGTGAACTTTGATGGGATCTCTGATGTAAGGGTGAAATTTTATGGAATCTCTGATGTAAAGGTGAACTTTGATGGGATCTCTGATGTAAAGGTGAAATTTGATGGGATCTCTGATGTAAAGGTGACATTTGATGGGATCTCTGATGTAAGGGTGAAATGTGATGGGATCTCTGATGTAAAGGTGAACTTTGATGGGATCTCTGATGTAAAGGTGAACTTTGATGGGATCTCTGATGTAAGGGTGAAATTTGATGGGATCTCTGATGTAAAGGTGAACTTTGATGGGATCTCTGATGTAAGGGTGAAATTTGATGGGATCTCTGATGTAAAGGTGAAATTTGATGGGATCTCTGATGTAAAGGTGACATTTGATGGGATCTCTGATGTAAGGGTGAAATGTGATGGGATCTCTGATGTAAGGGTGAAATGTGATGGGATCTCTGATGTAAGGGTGAAATTTACATTTGAAATACATACAAATAACATAACATATGCCCCTCCCCCCTTCCCATGCATACATTGGTGTATCACCCTCTTAACCATATTATTACGCCAATTAGGCCGTTTTCCCAAATATAAACATAATATACATTCATTTCTTATTTCACATGTTAAAATTATTCTAACACCCTATTCACCACCTTCTCATTAGAGGTCAACCCCATAGTATCCACCCATGGTCCCCATATTTTCTCAAATTTCTCAAGACACCTCTTTTTCATGTAGACAAACTTATCACATCTTACAGTATTTATTACTACTTTAACCCATTCTATACTTGTTGGAGGGTCCGATGCCAACCATTTCCATGCAATAAGCTTCCAAGCCTGAAATAAACACCTAAGCAACACATTTTGTGTATTGTATGACAAAGTCGCCCCATCCATATAGCCCAATATACACTCCCCGGGCCAGTTTATTAGGTCTACCTGTTCAGTTGCTTGGTAACACAAACTGCTAATCAGCCAATCACATGGCAGCAACTCAATGCATTTAGACATCTAGACGTGGTGAAGACTATCTGCTGAAGCATCAGAATGGGGAAGAATGGAGATTTAAGCGACTTTGAATGTGGCATGGTTGTTGGTGCCAGACAGCCTGGTCTGAGTATTTCAAAAACTGATGATCTACTGGGATTTTCACGCACAACCATCTGTAGGATTTACAGAGAATGGTCCGAAAAAGAGAAAATATCCAGTGAGCGGCAGTTGTGTGGAGGAACGTTTCTTGTTGATGTCAGAGGTCAGAGGAGAATGGGCAGACTGGTTCCAGATGATAGAAAGGCAACAGTGACTCGAATAACCAGTCATTACACCCAAGGTATGCAGAACACCATCTCTGAATGCACAACATGTTCAACCTTGAAGCCGATGGGTTACCGCAGCAGAAGACCACCCCGGGTGCCACTCCTGTCATCTAAGAACAGGAAATGGAGGCTACAATTCGCAGAGGCTCACCAAAATTGGAAAATAGAAGATTGGAAAATCGTTGCCTGGTCTGATGAGTCTGGATTTCAGCTGCAACCTTAAGATGGTAGGGTCAGAATTTGGCATAAACCACCTGTCTTTTGATGGCTCCTTCCAGCAGGATAATGCTCCATGTCACAAAGTTCAAATCATCTCAATCTGGTTTCTGTAACATGACAATCAGGTCACTGGACTCCAATGGCCCCCACAGTCACCAGATCTCCATCCAAAAGAGCAACTTTGGGATGTGGTGGAACAGGAGATTCGCATCATAAATGTGCAGCCAACAAATCTGCAGAAACTGCGTGATGCTACCATGTCAATATGGACCAAAATCTCTGAGGAATGTCTCCAACACCTTGCTGAATCTATGCCACGAAGAATGAAGGTAAAAGGGGGTCCAACCCGGTACTAGCAAGGTGGACCCAATAAAGTTCAGTGACTGTACATTACTTTGAATCCAGTCCCAGGGCCACCTCAAAACACAGAATTTATGCTATCAAAAATATCTAACCAATACCTATTCAGTTTAGGGCATCTCCAGACCATAAGGTCACCAGTCAGATCCCCACCAGTCAGTTGCATGCAGCATCTGGACATCTTCCAAATGTAAACAATCTTTTGGGGGTACGGTACGTTCTGTGTAATAATAATAAATGTGAAATCCTCTGCGAGGGGGACATGGACACCATTGGCACGGCTTCCAATATATATTTCCACTCCTCTTCTGTAACACTCCCTATGTATGGGCCATCCCACTCCACTCTAGTACCTTTCCTTTAAACTGCTCCCTCAGAGCATGCCTAACCTGCAGATACCTGAAGAAAGATTGATGCTGGATGGCAAACTCCTTTTAATTCTTGAAATGTTTTCAGTGAATCAGATTATACAACTGAGTCAAAGAATTCTGGGATCCCCGTTACCCCACTAATGCCTTAAGTAACTGCCACAGTTTTACCAACAATGACAGCGTAGAACACGTCAAAACAATTGACTTTGCCTCTAAAGCCTCCAGCACCCTGTTGTGCCCAGTACAGGTCATCACCATACCTCTATATGCATCCCCTCTCTTCTGTCAATCCACTATTCCTTAAGTGCTGTAACTGTGAAGCCAAAAAAATAACTCCGGGGGTGAGGCAAAGCTAGTCCCCCCATATCCTTAGGCAATTGTAACATACGCAAGCCTATCCTCAACACCCCCTTTCTCCAAATTAGATCTCTACAAATAGTATCCAATCTCTGAAACGACTGTTTAGGGATCCACATCAGGGAGTTATGTAATACATACAAAAGTTGTGGTAACCATATCATCTTAATTAGGTTGCAGGATCCACAGATAATGGAATTCGGTGCTACATTAGGGGTGAATTTTAATGGGGATGTGATGGGAACTCTGATGTACAGGGGATCTGATGGGCTCTAGTGGAATTCGTTTTACTGAAAATGCACCTTCACCTGTGTAGATAAAACTCCTTGCACCAGCCTTGAGTGAAGGGACACTTTACACTGTGGTCAGTAAGAAAAGGTATGCTTTATCATTGATGAGCATTGAAGAAGTGACCACTGAGAGAGGTCATTGAGAGAGGTGCTTCCTCACAGTGAGACAAAGAATGCCCCGTACACCAGAGGTCATTTGAAAGAATGGACCGTATCATTGGAGTCAGTGGGATTAATGCCCCCCTTTTAGACAGCTAAAACGATCCTTGGTGTCATACCATAGGTTGTTGGCCCCAGAACTATGCAACTACCATCAGATAGTAGATCACTTAGCCACAGCTCAAGGTACTTCCAGCAACCTCTGGAGGAAACTTAGAGTTCCACAGAACAATGGCTGACCTAAACTGACCAAGCTGTGGGCCCTGTTTTATGATTAGATTGTGAGCTCCTTTGAGCAGTGACTGTCAAACGTCCAACATAACATTAACAATATATACCTTCAGATCCCGGTTAAAGGTGGTGATCAATGAACATCTCTTCTATTTATTATAGCAATTGAGCAAAGCATTGAGCAGGAAGAGGGTCAGAATCGCTCCTCAGCCGACCTGCGTATCCGGAAAACACAGGTAACCAATGAGTAGCCTTTAACCTGCTGCCAGGTTTTTAGTATTGGTCTCCCTTGCCTTTGATTGAGCACCACTTTTGTACTTTTTCTCTGTGTTTTTATCAGCACTCTACGCTGTCCCGCAAGTTTGTGGAGGTGATGACAGAGTACAATGCAACGCAGTCAAAATACAGAGACCGCTGCAAGGACCGCATCCAGAGACAGCTGGAAATCAGTATGTATGATGATGGATGATGGGGTGTAGGGGGATTATGGCCTTTTGGAAAGTAGATGATCATTGTCCACAAAACTCCCCCAGGTGTCCTAATCTGGGAGGTCAGTTTTTACTTTTGGGTGATCTTAACAGCGGTGATGGGGTGTTGCTCAATTATAGGCTGATTAGTGGAGGAGAGTTTGCTGGATTGGGAGGTGAAGTTGACTAGGTTCGTTCTTGAGCTGCTACATGGTCTAGGAATCAAAACACATCCTTAACCATGGCTATGCTCTTGAAGAAGGTGTGAGCATGTTGACATGTTCCTTCTAAAAGCCTACTAACCCCAAAAAAACATTATCTTTGGCTTGCTAAAGGTCTCTGGTACCCTGGTGGGGATATCTGCTTCTAAGATCCGGGATTTTCTCCCAGTAGTATCTGAGACACACCTTCTTCAGTTTAACTTTGCTTGTTGTCACCTGCTGCACCAGATCTGTGCTGGATGCTCCATAGGACGTGTGGACAAACTAGCTTAGACTTTACTGGTTGCCATAGCTCTGCAGTGGTTTTATGGTACCAAAAGGTTTGGACTTTTCCCTGTGGAAGTCTCAAGGACTTTTAAGAAGTTATGGAAAATATTTAGATATAATATTTAGACGATGGGAAATCAGATGTTTGCCTACTGTTGTTTGGAATCTTTGTGACACTTATATCTCTTGACAGCTGGAAGAACCACGACCAATGAAGAGCTGGAAGACATGTTGGAGAGCGGGAAGCTGGCCATATTCACAGATGACGTGTGTAATGGGGCTAGTGAGGGGGATGTGGGGAGGTTGTGTGCCATGCATTATACTTAAACAGCCTAAGACATTCCAAGTATAGAGGAAGCAAATAAATGACAAAGTATTAGAACCGTGCAAGGTCTTATCAAAATGTTTGCAGTAAGAATTTTTCAGGTTGATCATATCAGCCAGTTAGGTTCTCCATTTTGTTAATGATATAGAAGAGTGACCCACAAGAAAAATAACAGGTGCTGCTCAAGGCTCCACCAGGTCTTCTTGCATGGAAAACCACTAGGAGCGCTGACAAGGACTGAGCTCATCCCAGCTCAAAACATCCAGTAGGGAAAGGAAGCCCTAAAAGACTTACATCACAGCAAAACCCTCCAACTCCAACTGGGCCACGTCTCCAAATGAGTTTCACTCAGTCCCAGAGCTTAATCATGGGAGTCACCCATGATTAAGGTCCATGGGTGGAGTAAAATATGTTGGGGGGGGGGGGCATGGCCTGGTTGTAGCCCAGGATGAGGTTGTCATACACTTCCTCATAGGGTTTTGCTGTGCTGTGCGACTTTTAGGAAGCCCTAAAAGACTTACATCACAGCAAAACCCTGTGAGGAAATGTATGACAGCCTCAGCCCAGGCTCCAACCAGGCCAAGTCTCCAAATGAATTTCACTCAGTCCCAGAGCTTAATCATGGGAAGAATCCCCCATGATTAAGGTCCATGGGTGGAGTGAAATATGTTGGGGGGGGGGGGGGCTGGCCTGGTTGGAGCCCAGGATGAAGTTGTCATACACTTCCTCGTAGGGTTTTAGGACTTAATTTCCCTAATCGGTATAGAAGAATGACCATTCAATATAGAACCATTCAGACACATTGGTTAACAAGGCTAAAGCCCATTAGACAGCAGCCTGGCAGCCCACTAAACACACCACCTCTAATGAATAGGCCACCCTTCATAAATACTATTGTAACCCTAAAAGAGTAGCCTAGAGGCTGGTATCTCAGGGAGGCAACTGGTTTGCAGATACACAACAAATTGCCTGACTGTACAGCAAGACATCCCCTACTGATTCCTTTGTCAGATCCAGTGCAAACAAAAAGAGGTTACTAGGACATTCTGTATTCTTCTGTTGACCACAGAAAACTGTTCTCAGCGTTGAACTGCGTTTTACTGCATTTACCAGCGTTAGAGCATTTTTACAGCTTAGAAACTCCTCTTGAAACCCACTAGTTCTGGGGGGGGGGGGAGGTTCTCTAGCTAAAAAGCGCTGATTAAAGCCTATGTGTGCACGGACACATAGGATAACATGTTGGTGGGTTTACTGACTGTATAAAAAAATGCCACAAGCCAAAAATGTCGCTGTAAGAACGCCCAGTGTGCATGAGGCCTAAATCAAACAATGTTGTGCTAATGATGAACTAACAACTTAAAGTATATAAAATGATGATGCCAAATCTGAAAGAGTATATGTATCTATATGGCAAGTATCAGATTATTACTGTAAAACAGTTAGTCTGGGAGTTACATCTTCTGGGTTTACTATTATCCCTTAAACTTCAGTATTTCCCTACCCCGTTTGGTGTTTTGGTGTTCAAACATTTTATTTGGCTTTGGAGTTGTGGCAATCATCATAAGCAGAGATAGATCCTTCAATGGTATTTGTTCCCCATGAGAGATCTACCTATATGAGCCACCCTTATGTCATTCACTAACTTTAATGTAGAATATGCAACTAGAATCAGCACACGCATATCTGTCCAAAGTCTGTCAACTGACTGTTCTGCTCTCCGCCAACTGTAGATCAAGATGGACTCCCAGATGACCAAACAAGCTCTTAATGAGATTGAGACACGACACAATGAGATCATAAAGCTGGAAAACAGCATCCGAGAGCTGCATGACATGTTCGTAGACATGGCTATGCTCGTGGAGAGTCAGGTGAGGGGACATGGAGATGACACTGGTGACCTGAGTCAACATGGTGGCCAATATGTAATCTTTTTTCATGCCTCCATTCTAGGGGGAGATGATAGACCGTATTGAGTATAACGTGGAGCACTCCGTGGACTATGTGGAACGAGCGGTGTCTGATACCAAGAAAGCTGTGAAATATCAGAGCAAAGCACGAAGGGTGAGTGATGTCATGATAGACACAAGATATTTATACCAAAAAGACTGACAGATATAGAGAAGTAAATTTTTATTTTTCTGCTGTAGAGCAGGGGTCTCCAAAATTTCTGAACAAAGGGCAAATTTAATGACTTTCAGGGGGCCGGACTGTGTCCCGTGTGAGTAGAAAATTCCTTAGCATCAATGGGAGTAAAGAATGCCTCAATATTGGTATTAGTAGGAGAAATGGTTCCCTATTGTTGGTATCAGGAGAAAAAATAGTGCCCCATCATTGGTGTCATTGATGGGAATTGTACACTATTGTTGGTATCAAGGAAAGAAATAGTGCCCCATCATTGGTGTCATTAATAGGAAATGTACTCTATTGTTGGTATCAGGGGCAAGAAATAGTGTCCCATCATTGGTGTCAGTGGGAAGAATAGGGCCCTGCAGTTGTTGTCAGTGGAAGGAATAGTGTCCCATCATTGGTATCAGTGGGAAGAATAGGGCCCTGCAGTTGTTGTCAGTGGGAGGAATAGTGTCCCATCATTGGTGTCAGTGTGAGGAAAAGTGCCCCATCATTGGTGTCAGTGGGAGGAATAGTGCCCCATCATTGGTATCAATGGGAAGAATAGTGCCCCATCATTGGTGTCAGTGGGAGGAATAGTGCCCCATCATTGGTATCAGTGGGAGGAATAGTGCCTCATCATTGGTGTCAGTGGAGGAATAGTGCCCCATCATTGGTATCAGTGAGAGGAATAGTGCCCCATCATTGGTATCAGTGAGAGGAATAGTGCCCCATCATTGGTATCAGTGAGAGGAATAGTACCCCATCATTGGTATCAGTGGGAGGAATAGTGCCCCATCATTGGTATCAGTGAGAGGAATAGTGTCCCATCATTGGTATCAGTGGGAGGAATAGTGCCCCATCATTGGTGTCAGTGGGAGGAATAGTGCCCCATCATTGGTATCAGTGGGGGGAATAGTGCCCCATCATTGGTATCAGTGGGAGGAATAGTGTCCCATCATTGGTATCAGTGGGAGGAATAGTGCCCCATCATTGGTATCAGTGAGAGGAATAGTGTCCCATCATTGGTATCAGTGGGAGGAATAGTGTCCCATCATTGGTATCAGTGGGAGGAATAGTGCCCCATCATTGGTATCAGTGGGAGGAATAGTGTCCCATCATTGGTATCAGTGGGAGGAATAGTGCCCCATCATTGGTATCAGTGAGAGGAATAGTGCCCCATCATTGGTATCAGTGGGAAGAATAGTGCCTCATTGTTGGTATTAGTGATAGGAATTATGCCCAATTATTTCTGTAAAAATAATAGTGCCTTGTATAAGTGGGAGGAATAGTGTCTCAAGGACCTGATAAAGCAAATAAAGGGCCACATCTGGCCCCTGGGCCGCTGTTCAGAGACCACTGCTGTAGACAGATGGGCACAAATTAGCTTACTTGGGGGGGGGCGCAAGATATAAAGATCCTAGAGATGAGGGAACCTCTGCAAAGTTCACAGTTGTGGTGTGGCCAGGGGTGGGCTGACCATTCAAGTACTCGGGCACTGCCCGAGGGCCCGGGGTCAGTAGGGGGCCCCATGAAATGCCCCTGGTACCTTTTATAGGCTTTTTTTGCTTTGTTTTGAGTGTGGGCAAAGACACAGGGGCCCCATGATCCCCTATTGCCCGGGGGCCCATGAGTTGTCAGTCCGCCACTGGGTGTGGCCAAAGTAAATCTTTAAAATTTGGTATTTCCAAATCGGATATCTTATTAAGGTCAATCGGAATCTAAAATGAGCATTGATGTATAATTATGCAGAATGGTTTAAGGAGGCTCACGGCAACCTTTTCTAATAAGAGAACGGGGCCAAAACAAAAAAACCCTTTAAAAAGTCTACTGGGTATAGAAGGGTGGGATCTGGTGGTACTGCCAATCAAGCTAAGGGTGCTCAGATGACAGCAGAAACAGATATAAGGCATAAACAGCCTTTAAAGCCATCTTTGGTCCCTCTTGAAGCTTTTTGGAAATTTGAACCACCAAAAATAACACTGAAATTCAGATTTAAGTCTGGCCATCCAAATCTTTGAAATTCGCTCTTTTACATTTTTCAGAATTCAGGATCAAATCTAGTGGATTCATAGATTAATTAAATGGCCAGATGAGAAAATATGTGATGTATGATACAAATAATAAAATACAGTAAATGCTGGAGTAAAAGGAGGTATTTGCCCCGCAACAAACCACTTTTTTTTAAGTGAAAAGTCTCATTTAGGTGATCCAATCCGTCCAAATTTGTCAGCTTGGGGATTGGTAGATGTTAGAAAAGTCAGACCACCCAAATATTTCCTACATGTCTGATTTTGAATTTTTAGGGTATGAACACTTACCATGGCCTCCACGGAGGGGTCCCTCACTTAATGTTGGACGTTAAAATTTTGTCATTATGAAAAATGTAACAGAAGCAGTGGGAATGGCCGCAATTGGACAGGAACATTTAGACTGACAATGTGATCCCACTGTAAGATGTCCAACGAGATATAGAAAATGGGGAGGAAGTGGGGATTTAGCTCAGAATAAACCATCTAAAGATGAAATGTCATGTTCAGGCAGACAACGTTTTGTGGACATGGCTGGTAGATGTAAACAGTCATTGATAATGTTATCTCTGTTTGTACAATTATATCTATCTCTATATCCATGTAACATGTCTAACAATTTCTTGTTTTTTCTCTCTTCCATTTTCTTCCATTTCGTTTTCCAACACCTTTTACCCACCTACATTATACACACCTTTTCCCTTTGTTTGCTCTTTATTTACTGCCTTGATATCTTTTTCCTCTGTTCTTCCATTCTCTGTGTTGCTGTTCCTCGTATATGTCCCATCCTCCTCTGACGTTCTCTTCTCCTACCCTCAATGCCCTTCTTCCTTTGCCTTTCTTTTCCTCTTCCTATGCGTCCCTTCTTCCTTACTTGTTTCTCCTTGTGACTCCTATGTGCTTTCCTTCCGCCTCTTTATGGTGTCTCCCTTCCTTCTCTTTCCTGCGTCTCTTTCTCCTTCTATTTCATCCTTCTCCTTGTGATTCACTATTCTCTTTCCTATTTGTCCATTCTTCCTTCTCTCAAAAATATCCCCCTGCCTTTATCTTCCTCTTCCTGTCTCACACTTCCCCTGCCTTTCTCTCTGGCCCTTCCTGTCTTATTCTTCCTCCACTTCCTCTTCCTGTTTTACTCTTCCACTTCTGCCATACTCCTTGGCCCTTCCTATGTCATTCTTCCTCCTACTTCCTCTTTCTTTCTCTTCCTGTCTCATCCTTCCTTTTTTTCCTTTCTGTGCGGCCCTTCCTATCTTATCCTTCTACCACTTCTTCTTTTTTCTTCAATTGTCTCCTTCCTTTATCTCCATTTGTCTTCTGTTTCAAAATTTCCCCCTGCCTATATCTTCCTCTTCTTGTCTCCCTCTTCTTCTCCCGCCTTCTCTCTCTGACCCTTCCTGTCTCATTTTTCATCCACTTCCTCCTCCTGTCTCACCTTTCCTCTTCTGCCATTATCCTCGGCCCTTCCTGTGTCATTCTTCCTCTGCTTCATTTCTTTTTCTCTTCCTGTCTCATCCTTCTTCTTTTGCCTTTCCCTGTGGCCCTTCCTATCTTATCCTTCCTCCACTTCCTCTTCCTGTTTCACCCTCCATCTTCTGCCATACTCCTCGTCCCTTCATATGTCATTCTCCTTCTCCTTCCTCTTCCTTTCTCTTTCTATCTCATCCTTTCACTTTTACCTGTTTCCATGGCCATTCCTATCTTATCCTTCCTCCACTTCCTCTTTTTTTTGTTGTTTCGGTCCCATCCTTCCTTGTCTGTCTCTCTCTGGCTCTTTTCATTTCATTCTCTCTCTTTTCTTTTCTCATGTCACCCTTCTTCTGTCTCTCCCCCTGGCCCTTCCGATCTTATTCTTCCTCCCCTTCCTCTCTCTCCCTCTTCCTGAATCATTTTTCCTCTTCTGCCTTTCTCCAAACCTTCCTCTTTTCCTATCCTGTTTTTCCACAATTTCCTTTCTCTCAATCTTCTTCTCTCATCCTTCCTTTTCTACCTCTCTTTATGGCCCTTATTATCTCATGCTTACCCTTCCACCACTTATCCTTTCTTCTTCTTCTTGTCATACCCTTTCTCTCTTATATTTCTCCCTGACCCTTCCTATCTCATCCTTCCACCACCTCCTTTCTCTTCTCTCATCTTTCTTTTTGTTTCCATTCACCCTTTCTCATTCTGCTTTTTCCCCCGCTCGCTCTCTTCCTGTGATGCCCTTTCTCTACGTCAACTGGTTTCTCCTTCCTGTGTTGTCCTTCTGTCCTTCTTCACACTCATATGTTACTTTTCCTCCTCTTCCTCTATTTTCATCTTCCTCTATTTCACATCCTCCATTGTTCCATGTTTTCCATCCCTTCTTATGTTCTTCTTCTGTCCTCCAAACTCATATCTTACTTTTCCTCCTCTTCCTATATTTTCATCTTCCTGTGTTTCCCTTCCTCCATTGTTCCATGTTTTCCATCCCTTCTTATATTGTTCTTCTGTCCTTCTCCACACTCATATCTTACTTTTCCTCCTCTTCCTATGTTTGTTCTTCCCGTGTTTCCCTTCCTCCATTGTTCCATGTTTTCCATCCCTTCTTATGTTGTTCTTCTGTCCTTCTCCACACTCATATCTTACTTTTCCTCCTCTTCCTATGTTTTCATCTTCCCGTGTTTCGCTTCCTCCATTGTTCCATGTTTTCCATCCCTTCTTATGTTGTTCTTCTGTCCTTCTCCACACTCATATCTTACTTTTCCTCCTCTTCCTATGTTTTCGTCTTCCCGTTTCCCTTCCTCCATTGTTCCATGGCTTCTTCTCCTTCCTATGTTGCCATTACCTCCATTTCACTCTTTTCTTCTCTCGGCCCCTTACTTCCCTTCCATTGTTTTTTCTTCTCCTCATACTTCTGATGGCGGTTGGGTATGTAGAAGAAAATTATGATTATCATCTGTTGTGTTGTGTTGGGTGTTGTCTTGGCCTCCTCTATCGGAGGAACGCTGGGATTCTGAAATAAAACAAAATGCACAATGCAGATTAAAAGGAGAGATAAAGAAGATAGCGAATTACAAAAAAAAAAAAAGATTAAAAAAAGAGATACAATATTATGTACATGACAAGTATTGGAATTACCGCACAGATCAGGAAGCTGTGAGTGCGTCAGCCCTTTTTTGCCTCTGTGGGTTTCACTCAGGAGTTAGGTTACCATCAGCTAATCCAGGCTTGTTGGGCGCATATTAAGAAGTCAATCTGTTCCCGTCAACGGTGTTAACTGACGTCAACCTAAAGCCAAATCCTCAACTGTCACCCACAGGAGCTGGGGAGCAAAAAGGGCCCCCCCCCCCCAAAAAAAAATCCCAAATATTTTTTTTTTTTTTCAATGTCTGTCACCCGTTTGGTTTTTTGAGTTTCAAACTTTTTGTTACCCGTCTGTCAAGGTTTAAAAAAAAAAAGCAAACCAACTGTATTTGTCGTTACTGGACGTGTTCCACAGGGACCCCCGGACATGTTGCGTTGGCAGAGGGTCCGACCCGGCGCTTTCTTTAGTCCTTTTTCTTGACTGGTGGCTGAGTGTGTTTCTGTTACTTGCCAAAGTCTTGTGTGTACGCGTCCGCCCGAATCTCTTCCGTTTTGTTGGTGGTGATGTGAGCGTGCTGGGGGGGGGAGTGCATGTACGTCGGCTGTGTGTCCGTCTTGGGAAGCTAGCGGTCTGTAGATCCCGATTGCTAGCCGAGAGAGACTGGATGCTGACCATGGTGTGTTGGCACTCTGTCTTAACGTGCGTTTTGTTTTCTGCAGTAATTAGCAATAGGTAGGGAAAACATTGTGTCACCATATTCCTCATTTCGAGGAGAAAAACCTGCTGCTCGATCTTCCACCTACTTTGTATTTTTTTTTTACTTTTTTCTTTGCCAAAGTTTTTGTTACCAGTGTCATGTCATCTGGCAACTCATGAAATATTTCTTTTTTTTTTATGTCTGGTCCAGTTTGTAATGGCTCTCCCATTGGTGTGTGTACCTCCTTACTGTACAGTGTTATCTTCAGTACTACTCTACCCACTGACAAGATGGAACGCCCAACGCCATACGCTCTTCTCTTCCACTATTATCCATCTGTACAAACTAGACCCCTCCCCCTCTCCGCTTCTCCCACCTATTGTGTCTACTTGTCATATATACGGTTGGTTTCAAAAATCTGAAACTCCTCCTACATAGTCATGCGGTTAAAAAAATCTTTAGTTTAAGATGCAGGAAATTTTTTTGTGAAATTTCTTTTTAATGAAAGCTATTTTTTTTCAGTGCGCTGCAAGGACGAAAATGTCCAAGGCACAATTCGAAGGGCACACAGATCCAGAAATAGCACAGATGATGTAAAAGTAGATTTACGTCTGTGAATACAAAGGAGGTGCATCATACATAAAAAAAAAAAAAAAAAAAAAAAAAATTTTTACGTGTGTGAACTTTTATGTGGTGGGGATGTCTCCTTAAAGTGTAATGCTTCCTGGGGAATTTTTTTTTTTTGCTTTACCCATTTGTATTTTTTTTTTTTTTTTTGCTTTACCCGTCTGTATTGCTTTTTTTTTGCTTTACCCGTCTGTATTTACTTTTTTGCTTTACCCGTCTGTTTTTTGTTTTTTTGCTTTACCTGTCTGTATTTCCTTTTTTGCTTTATCTGTCTGTATTTTTTTTTTTTTTGCTTTACCCGTCTGTATTTCCTTTTTTGCTTTACCCGTTTGTATTTTTTTCTTTTGCTTTACCCGTCTGTATTTTGTTTTTTTGCTTTACCCATCTAGATTTTTTTTTTTTTGCTTTACCCGTCTGTATTTTTTTTTGCTTTACCCATTTTTTTTTTTTTGCTTTACCCGTCTGTATTGCTTTTTTTTTGTTTTACCCATCTGTATTTCTGTTTTTTGCTTTACCCGTCTGTATTTTTTTTCGTGCTTTACCCGTCTATATTTTTTTTCGTGCTTTACCCGTCTGTATTTCTTTTTATTGCTTTACCCATCTGTATTTTTTTTTGCTTTACCCGTCTTTATTTTTTTCTTTTGCTTTACCCATCTGTATTTTTTTCTTTTGCTTTACCCATCTTTATTTCTTTCTTTTGCTTTACCCATTTGTATTTTTTTCTTCTGCTTTACCCATCTGTATTTCCTTTTTTTGCTTTACCCGTCTGTATTTTTTTTTTTTTCTTTACCCATCTGCATTTTTTTTTGTGCTTTACCCGTCTGCATTTTTTTTTTTTGCTTTACCCGTCTGTATTTTTTTTCATTTTGCTCTATTGTTCCTACGTCTTTTTCACACTCTCCGCCACTGTTATTAAGTTGATTCATTTTTTTCATTTTTTTTTTTTTTGGCCGAAATAAATTCCAGTAGACCAAAGTCTGCCACGGTTCCTGCCATGTTGGGCCCAATTTATTCCAGTGTGGGGGGTGGGAGGTCTTATAGCAGCTGACCCATTTTGTGTCCAGCGCTACTGTCGATGGATTGGCCCAAAGGGCCCCCTCTGAAGATCTAGTTAGCGCGTTCATAAGAGATTCATCTTGTCATACAGCAATAAAGTATTCTGACCTCACGGCTGTTCCTACTTGTGACATCAGGAGGATGTCGCAAAGGATTACGGGCTAATTTTCTGAGGTTTAAGAGTGTTGTTGAGAATTTTTTTTTTTTTTTTGCATTATCACGTGAATAATTTTCCTGGTGTTGTAGGATATGTTCTGTGTGCACAGGTATTGCATGAGTGCGTGGAAAGGGCCTCTGGTGTCTTTGCACTGTGAGTCTACCAAAGTGAATTTGAGATGAGAGAGTCTTCTAGTGATACTTCAGTATTCTGTATGCGAAAGGAAAAAAAAAAGTGCGATCATTTAAGTTACATGGCCTACCTGTCATGTGTCATTGCCATTCCCTGCCAAAAAAAAAAAAAAAAAGTGGAAAGGTGGTATGAAGTTTTATGCAGAAAAAAACAAAGAACAAACTGTCAGCAGGACATAGCAGCCCCCTCGAAGCTCTTCCTCCGTTCTGTCTGTTCGTCTCTCTGTTGCCTTTTTTGCATGAATATGATCTGTCTCTGTGGATATTTCAAGTCTCTTATGTCTGGAAAATAAAATTAAAGAAAAAAAAAAAAAAAGAAACACTTTTTCACTTCGGGGGAGAGGAGAAAGGGACAGGCATTTTCTCGCGTGCATGCAAGAATTAAGAACTCTGGCCTAATAATGAAACCGTGGGGCGGCCATTTTGAACCGTTTTTTTTTTTTTAATTTTTTTGTCGACATGCAAAAAAAGTGTTGTCTTCAGCAAGCGGCGTGTCCGGTAAAATCAGATCAAGTCTATATATATATTTATATATTTTTTTTTAATCCGCCAGGAGGTAGCCATTGGGGGGATGTTGGTGTCGGCCTTCTCAGTTGGCATATGTCATGTGACAAATGGCTTCCTCGACAGAGAGAGAGAGAGAGAGAGAAGGGTTATTTCTCCTTATCTATGCAGCTTTTCATTCTTCTTACCACACCACGGTGAAAAGTGGTCTAACCTGCCTTCAGCTTTAATATTTAATAATTTAATATAAATAAATATATATATATATAGTGAAATAAAAATAGATATTAATTCTAATGTCAGAATAAAAAAATATTATTAATTCAGTAAAAATAGGAAAAACTTTGCAAAGTAGGGAAGATGTCTGTTAATTTGTCTAAATCTGATGTCTTCTATGTAGCTGAATTTCGTTTTTGAGTGTCTAAAGGGGATATCTAGAAAAAGTAAGTAGCTAACATCCCCTCTTGTATAATACATTGTATTTAATTTTATTGCTTTATTTTTTTGTTTTGTTTTATTAAAAAAAAAAAAGAAGCCTAACTTGCGATTTTAATGGGCCTTAATCATAATAATTTTATTTCTTTTTATTTCTTTTTTTTATAAATCTTTTTTTTTTTTTTTTGAACGATTGTAAAGTGTAATTTATATAGCTGCTTGGCACTAGACGATGTTCATTCCTGATTTTAGATGTAGTAGCACACGGTGATAAATAATATATTGTTTATATTACAAGAGAGATACGGCAAAACGAAAGCATGTTCAAAGGGGAGTGTCGATTAGCAAGTTTCAAAATGGCCGCCCTCAGCAGCCATATTGTATGAGCGTCTCCGGTCCCGTTGTGTGTGTTGTGCCCTTGGATTTCCGGGTGTCTAAATTGGCTTCTGTCGTCTTTGGATTTTGCTGTAAATGTTTTCTCCGTTAGCGGCCTTGAAATTTTGCATGTTTGTTTAATTTTAATGAGCGTCTCCGGTCGTGAGAAAAATATTGAAGTGGTCAACGAGTCCTATGGAGGGTTCATGCAGAGAGGGGGTGGCAGGGCTGGGGTGGGGGGGCTGGGCAGGAGGGGGGGGGTGGTTAGCAAGCCACCAGTAGAGCCAAAGGTGAAGCCAATGGCCTGAGGAGGGGAGGTGTGCTGTGATGTCACACGGATGTGACAATTATGGAGAAAAAATGGTTCAAAGGCATAACCGGTCATCATGAGGATTAAAAAAAAAAAAAAAAAAATTAATGGACTTGCTAATTTGTGTCTGATGTCACAGAGACATTGTCCATTAAAGACCTTCTTTGTCTTAAAAATGGGAAAGGAGAAAAAAAATTGGTTAATAAGAAAAAAAAAAAAATTAAAAGGACATACCAAAGGTACTCTTGAAAATGGGTTCAAGTAGAAGATCTGCGAGTGTCAAAAAAAATGCCCCTGGCAAAATGGTTGACTTTTTTTTCAAAGAGTTGAAATCATCAGTCAAGCCCCTCCCAGTCTTGGAAGAAATCTGTCCCCTGCAGAAGATGGTCTGTGACATGTGACATCCTCCTGGTTCTCTCCTCCTCCTTTCACCCTTCCCCACCCAAGAGGGGTCTGTGACATCACCCTGCTAGGGATTAACTTCCTCTGCTTCCCCTCCTCCCTTTACTCTCCCTCCCTCCTGTCTGATAATCTCTTTTCGATGTTTAAAAAAAAAAAAAAAAAAAGTCTCAGTTGAAAAAAAACAAAAATGTGAATTGCAAAAAAAAAAAAAAAAAGTTGTTTTAAGGCTGAAAAAAATATCAAAAAATGAAAAAATATGAAAAACTGCTTGCATGTTACAAAATGTGAAAAAAAAAATTACAGCAGAAACCGTGAAAAAAGAGAAGAGCAAAAAAAAAAAAATCTGAATTCTCGGTTTAAAAAAAAAGTGTGTTGTCTTTATTTGTTTTTGTTCGTTGTTTTTTGTGTTTTTTATTGTGCTGCTGAAAAAAAAAAAAAAGAACAAAAAAGCATAATGGTAAAAAAAAAACAACCCTCACCCTAATGTGTTTATGTCTCCTTGTGTCTGTATTTGACCTGATGTCTCTTGTCTGGGAGGGAAAAGTTGGACTCATGAATGGGTAATCCATATGTAGCCAAGAATAAGATACACTTTGCATTTATCATATTTTCTTCAGTGAGTTACAAATATTAATATCATTTTCATATAGAAAAATTATCATCTTTTTTTTTTTATTTGGTCACTGAAAAACAAAATTAAATCAAAATGATGCAAGTTTTGCTTTAATCTCTCTAAAACTCATTTTAGATTTCTGACTATGCAGTGGTGCTGTTAGATTAAAAAAAAAAAATATTTTGTTAATTATTTAGGAAAATGCTAAATATTGACCTTGTAATTATAAATTTTAAAACCAATCTTTTTTTTTTTTTTTTCATTTTATTAGACAGTGACCAAACTGAAAAAAAAATATATTATGCAGCATTAAATTTGTTTTATTTTATTGATCATTTTTTGTCAGTTTGTGTCCTTTGAAGTTGCAGTAAACCATATATCAGGCATCTGAAACAAAGGACAGTTTATAAAAAATGGAAAGAATCTTCTTTGGCTTTACACTTTTTGTGGACTACAGCTTTAATTTGTAAAGTTTATTGGAAAGGTTTTTTTATTGCCTATTTTAGCAGCATAAAAATAACAGCTACGTAAGTGACATAAACGAGTATTTGTAATAGATTTTTCAGCTAAAGTGAATATACACTGTAGTTGAAAAAAATAAAATACTTTTCTCAATATCATTTAATATCAGTTAAAATTTGTATACTTTATACAAATTTTAGAAACTTCATTGCAGGCTCTTACCTTCTTGTGTTCAGCGAAAATTCATACATGCATTCCACGTTATTTCTATTTTTTATGAGATGAGTGGGAGGGCATGACTGCTACAGTCACATGGCCAATGATAATATTATGAACATACAAAAAAAAAAGTAGAAAATTAGATTTCTAGGTGTATTCTGAAAAAATACAGAATTTCCCCCAATTGATATAGTTACAAGGACCTAAAAAAAATAAATTTTTGGCAGCTTTTAAAATAATAGCTGTCTGCAAATTGTAATGCATAGATTATTTTAAAAAAATCTATTGCAAAATCGTTTGGTGATTACATGAATAGAAATTAAATGTGTTTCATCAATTTATTTTTTTAAAGCAAAAGTGATTACGATATCTACGACTTTGTTGAAATTTTTTAAACTATGCCAGAAAGAATATATGCAGCATTTTTTTTCAAAATTAAAAAAAAATGCATTGATTTTATATAGCATTTAAAACAACAAAAAAAAAAAGAAAAGAATGGTCTGTAGTCAACCGTCCTGTAGTTCACGTCTTTTTTCTATATTAAGGAAAACAAATGAGCAAAAAAATAATGGTTTGCAAAATTAAATTTGGCCAGGCGTTACAATGCCCACCAACATATTTTGCAGTGGGTCTCTGCTGTTGTCGCTGCAATTTAAATTTATTTAGAAATATAACTTTGTTGCGTGTTTCGGTCAAACTTTAAGCAATTTAAATTCATTCAAACATATAAATTTGTTGCGTGTTTCGTTCAAACCTTAAACAATTTAAATTTATTTAGAAATATAAATTAGTTGCGTGTTTCATTCAAACTTTAAGCAATTTAAATTTGAGAAATATAAATTTGTTGCGTGTTTCATTCAAACTTTAAGCAATTTAAATTTAATCAAAAATATAAATTTGTTGCGTGTTTCATTCAAACTTTAAGCAATTAAAATTTATTCAAAAATATAAATTTTGCGTGTTTCGTTCAAACTTTAAGCAATTTAAATTTATTTAGAAATATAACTTCGTTGTGTGTTTCATTCAAACTTTAAGCAATTTAAATTTATTTAGAAATATAAATTTGTTGCGTGTTTCGTTCAAACTTTAAGCAATTTAAATTTATTGAAAAATATAAATTAGAATGATGGATATAGTAAAAAAAAAAAAAAAACTCCAACTGATGTATCAAAGGAGATTGGCGTAAATTTAAATATTTTTGTGGAGTAATGTTAAAAAATATAAATTTGTTGCGTGTTTCGTTCAATCCTTAAGCAATTTAAATTTAATAAAAAATATAAATTTGTTACGTGTTTCGTTCAATCCTTAAGCAATTTAAATATATTGAGAAATATAAATTTGTTGCGTGTTTCGTTCAAACGTTAAGCAATTTAAATTTATTTAGAAATATAAATTCGTTGCGTGTTTCGTTCAAACTTTAAGCAATTTAAATTTATTGAAAAATATAAATTAGAATGATGGATATAGTAAAAAAAAAAAAAAAACTCCAACTGATGTATTAAAGGAGATTGGCGTAAATTTAAATATTTTTGTGGAGTAATGTTACAGGAAAGTTTGCATGCAACAAGCAGCATTTTTTTTTTAAAAATGCATTGATTTTATTTAGCATTTAATACAAAAAAAAAAAAAGAATTGTCTGTTTTCTAGTCACCCGTCCTGTAGTTCACATCTTTTTTCTATATTAAGGAAAACAAATGAGCAAAAAAATAATGGTTTGCAAAATTAAATTTGGCCCAACGATACAATGCCCACCAACATATTTTGCAGTGGGTCTCTGCTGTTGTTGTTGCAATTTAAATTTATTCAAAAATATAAATTTGTTGCGTGTTTCGTTCAAACTTTAAGCAATTTAAATTTATTCAAAAATATAAATTAGAATGATGGTTATAGTAAAAAAAAAACAAAAAAACCTCCAACTGATGTATCAAAGGAGATTGGTGTCAATTTAAATATTTTTGTGGAGTAATGTTACAGGAAAGTTTTCATGCAATAAGCAGAAACAACAGACTATAAATTGAACAGACGTCACAGACAATACATTTATTTCACAAAGAAATTAAATAATAACAAATTAAAAATTAAAAATTTGTATACTCACCTTACCTTTCCTGGTGCATCTTCATGGCAGCATACGCCGGATTGTGGCTCCACCCCTGCAAACTGAAAGGACTGGTTTCCGGCTAGACTCCCCCCACCCCCCCCCACAGCATCCTCGAAGCTTTCACCTCAAGGGTGGGAATCTGTATGCCGCCATGAAGATGCACCAGGTAAGGAAAAGTATAGAAAGGCGAGGATACGATTTTCCATTTTCCTGGTGCATCATGGCAGCCTACACTGGGAAATAACTCGACAGTAGAGTGATGCAGAAAAAAAAAAAACAAATTTATTACCAGGAACCGCCATGACCAGTATGGACCATGGGCCTGCTGAACTCTACTGTCATAAGCTGCGCCGGATCCACATGGTAATGCATAATGAACGAATTCCTGGACGACCACCACTGTACAGATAATTTCTGGGGGATTTCTGAAGGTTGTCCCTGCCCTCTGAAGGTTGCCACTTCCCTCTGAAGGTTGTCCCTGCCCTCTGAAGGTTGTCACTGCCATCTGAAGGTTGCCACTGCCCTCTGAAGGTTGTCCCTGCCCTCTGAAGGTTGCCACTTCCCTCTGAAGGTTGTCCCTGCCCTTTGAAGGTTGTCCCTGCCCTCTGAAGGTTGTCCCTGCCCTCTGAAGGTTATTCCTGCCCTCTGAAGGTTGCCACTGCCCTCTGAAGGCTGTCCCTGCCCTTTGAAGGTTGTCCCTGCCCTCTGAAGGTTGTCCCCACCCTTTGAAGGTTGTCCCTACCCTTTGAAGGTTGTCCCCACCCTCTGAAGGTTGTCCCCGCCCTCTGAAGGTTGTCCCTGCCCTCTGAAGGTTGCCACTGCCCTCTGAAGGTTGTCCCTGCCCTCTGAAGGTTGCCACTGCCCTCTGAAGGTTGACCCTGCCCTCTGAAGGTTTCCACTTTCCTCTGAAGGTTGCCACGGCCCTTTGAAGGTTGCCACTGCCCTTTGAAGGTTGTCACTTCCCTCTGAAGGTTGTCCCCGCCCTTTGAAGGTTGTCCCCGCCCTCTGAAGGTTGTCCCTGCCCCCTGAAGGTTGTCACTGCCCTCTTAAGGTTGTCCCTGCCCTCTGAAGTTTGTCCCCGCCCTTTGAAGGTTGTCCCTGCCCTCTGAAGGTTGTCCCTGCCCTCTGAAGGTTCTCCCTGCCCTCGTGGAATGTGCCCTCAAGAATAATACAAAGGTCCAGACCAAAAGAGCAGCAGGATCTGACCTCTCGGTAGTGAAACCTCCAGTGCAGCAAAGTCATAAAGTCACAAATTGCTTCTAATAGTGGAGCCAACAGTGCAAAAGTGATGTAATTGCCAAGAACACTCAGAGGTAACCTGTGGACTCCGGCGCCATCTTGGAAACTGGCAAAGGAGATCCTAGCTGTTGTCACTTCCCGCCGGGCATGCTCAGAAGCTCCAAAGTGTGTCTGCCATCTTATAAGAGGGCACAGGAACCCAGGAGGACCACGGGGCTCAAGAGAACAATGAGACATATCAGAAAGATAAAAAAGGAAGGAAGTAAAAGAGAAGCGCGGCAGAGAACCAGGCCTGTTCAAAGCTCTTTGCAATGCTGGCCACCACACCGAGGAGACCACCAGACTGGGGCTCCCTCCATAGGGGCTGCTCGGGACACCGACTTCCACCCAGGAGAAGCTGAATATGGCTGGGGTAAGGGGTATCACGTATCCATTCAGTCCCAATCAGGTGAGGACAAAAAGGGGGAATGCTGTGGGGGCTGGGGGGGGGAGGTCTAGCCAGAAACGTATAGTTAACCTGTCCAATCAGATGTGGGGGTGGAGCCACAACCCATGCTGCGCCAGGAAATACATTTTATCTCTATGATGACAATAGAGTTACTTTAGAAAAATGTAGCTTTTTTCCTTATAAACAAAATAGAAAAATAAATTAATAAAAAAATATATATATATATATGTAAATTATATTTATATATATATAAATTATATTTTTATCTATCCAGAAACCAGTCCAATCAGATGTGGGATACATTTTATCTCTATGATGACAGTAGAGTTCCTTTAGAAAAATGTAGCTTTTCTCCTTATAAACAAAATAGAAAAATAAATTAACTAATTAAAGAAAAAAAATATATATATATATATGTAAATTATATT
Source organism: Staurois parvus (assembly GCF_062004578.1). Taxonomy (NCBI): domain Eukaryota; kingdom Metazoa; phylum Chordata; class Amphibia; order Anura; family Ranidae; genus Staurois; species Staurois parvus. The sequence continues at coordinate 172,043 of NW_028318831.1, forward strand.
TTTAAATATATCTATATATCTATATATACAGTGGGGATCGAAAGTTTGGGCACCCCAGCTAAAAATTTCTATTAATGTGCATAAAGAAGCCAAGGAAAGATGGAAAAATCTCCAAAAGGCATCAAATTACAGATTAGACATTCTTATAATATGTCAACAAAAGTTAGATTTTATTTCCATCATTTACACTTTCATAATAACAGAAAACAAAAAAATGGCGTCTGCAAAAGTTTGGGCACCCTGCAGAGTTAATATCTTGTACTGCCCCCTTTGGCAAGTATCACAGCTTGTAAACGCTTTTTGTAGCCAGCCAAGAGTCTTTCAATTCTTGTTTGAGGTATCTTTGCCCATTCTTCCTTACAAAAGTCTTCCAGTTCTTTGAGATTTCTGGGCTGTCTGTCACGCACTGCTCTTTTAAGGTCTATCCGTAGATTTTCAATTATGTTGAGGTCAGGAGATTGTGAAGGCCATGGCAAAACCTTCAGTTTACACCTCTTGATGTAATCCCCCGTGGATTTCGAGGTGTGTTTAGGATCATTATCCATTTGTAAAAACCATACTCTCTTTAACTTCAGCTTTTTCACAGATGGCATCAAGTTACCATCCAAAATTTGCTGAAATTTTATTGAATCCATTTTTCCTTCTACTCATGAGATGTTCCCTGTGCCACTGGATGCAACACAACCCCAAAGCATGATTGATCCAACCCCATGCTTAACAGTTGGACAGAGGTTCTTTTCATTAAATTCTGTGCCCCTTCTTCTCCAAACGTACCTTTGCTCATTCCGGCCAAAAAGTTCAATTTTAACCTCATCGGTCCACAGAACTTGTTTCCAAAATGACTCAGGCTTGTCTATATGTTAATTTGCAAAGTTCAAACGATGATTTTTGTGGTGAGGACGTAGAAGAGGTTTTCTTCTGATGACTCTTCCATGAAGACCATATTTGTACAAGTATCTCTTTATAGTGGAATAGTGACCACAACTCCAGTGTCTGCCAGATCTTTCTGGAGGGATCGTGCAGTCAAACGTGGGTTTTGAATTGTTTTTCTCACAATCCTGCGAGCTGTTCTGCCTGATATTTTTCTTGGTCTTCCAGATCTTGCTTTAACTTCCACTGTTCCTGATGACTGCCATATCTTAATTACATTCCGAACAGAGGATATTGACATCTGAAAACGCTTTGCTATCTTCTTATAGCCTTATCCAGCTTTGTGAGCATCAACTATTTTCAGTTTTCTAGACAACTGCTTAGAAGAACCCATGGTGCTGATTGTTGGGGCAAGGTCAGATGAGTCTGGGCATTTAAAACCTTTGAGATTGACATCACCTGGTCTTCCCAGACGATGATTGAGAACAATCCATGACACTGGCAGGTCTCAGCTTGGCAAAGGGGGCAATGCATGCTATAAATTCTGCAGGGTGCCCAAACTTTTGCAGACGCCATTTTTTTGTTTTCTGTTATTTTGAAAGTGTAAATGATGGAAATAAAATCTAACTTTTGTTGACATATTATAAGAATGTCTAATCTGTAATTTGATGCCTTTTGGAGATTTTTCCATCTTTCCTTGGCTTCTTTATGCACATTAATACAAATTTTTAGCTGGGGTGCCCAAACTTTCGATCCCCACTGTATATATATATATATATATATATATATATATATATAAAATATTTATTTGCAGCTAAATTTGTACAAGCCAAATTTTACCGTAAAGCCATAATTTGTTTTTTTTAGAACGTCTTGGATTTTTACCGCTGTTTTCATCCTTATTGGGAAGATTCGCCATTTTCCGTTGTCCTGGTGACCATTGTCACTGGTACTGGATATGATTGTGAAATCAAAACTTTTTGACAGTCACCAAAACAGGAATTGCTGGGAAATGGTCGCTGGAACACCTCTTCTGCTGACAACCGTCTAAGGCATCTGTCGTCAACCAGCGTTCCTCCAGAGGTTACCGAGGGGTTCCTTGGGCTGTGACTGATTGGCCTCCCATTTGATGGTGCCTGCAGGTTCCAGGGCCAACAGGGCAGAGCCAGCAGCATGACACCAATAAAGCTAGCATTCTGACCACCACTATAAGGGGGCGTTCTTCTCACTGATCACCAATGTAAAGGGCACCCCCTGACTTACCAATCAGTCAGTTTTCATGAGACCCGAAAATGATGTCAAGGGTTCCCCTGTGATAAAAAGGTTGAGAAAGGCAGGTTTAACAGCTTGTGTTGCCCTCCGATGAGTGATCTGTGGGGGATCACTTTTCAGACAGCATTTGACAGGAAGCCGGAAGGCGTTATGTCACCTCCTCACCAACTGTTTTCACCCGTAATAGCTTGCGCCACCCTATGGTAACCATGTGCATTACAAGCAGTTGCAGGGTGTTTGCTGTGTGGCTCCATACATTTGAATAGGTACTGCCCAGGTCCTGAAAGTGACAGAGGGTAAAATTCTTGCACTGTGGCCATGGTACGTAGGCATCCCTTTGCAAGGGGCACCTTAGCCTTAGAGAGGATATCTCCTCATGTTGGAAAGATTATCGCTCACTGCTAGTGATGGCCTTGGGTTCAGTCCAAACCGAAGCTGTCATTGCCAGGCCAATTAGCTGAGACCAGGATATTGCCTGACCTGCAGCTACACTTACACAAAGGGGCAAGAGGGCCCTCCACATTATTGACCTAATATGGCCATGTGACCATGACAACATTGACCTAATATGGCCATGTGACCATGACACCATTGACCTAATATGGCCATGTGACCATGACACCATTGACCTAATATGGCCATGTGACCATGACACCATTGACCTAATATGGCCATGTGACCATGACACCATTGACCTAATGTCACCATATGGCCATGACAATAGTGACTTAAAATGGCCAAGTGGCCATGACATTACTGACCTAATAGGGCCACATGGCCATGACATTACTGACCTATTAGGGCCACATGGCCATGACATTACTAACCTATTAGGGCCACATGGCCATGACATTACTGACCTATTAGGGCCACATGGCCATGACATTACTGACCTAATAGGGCCACATGGCCATGACATTACTTACCTAATAGGGCCACATGGCCATGACATTCTTGACCTAATAGGGCCACATGGCCATGACATTATTGACCTAATAGGGCCACATGGCCATGACATTATTGACCTAATAGGGCGATGTCACGAGCGTTCCTTTGTGTATGTGTAGTTATGGGGCGAGCAATATGGGGAATTATGAAGGGTTCCCACCATCCCTGTGCTGAGTTCCCAGGTCTGTACACCTGCTGTGCTCAATACGAGGTGTTCCCACCATCCCTGTGCTGAGTTCCCAGGTCTGTACACCCGCTGTGCCCAATACAAGGTGTTCCCACCATCTCTGTCCTGAGTTCCCGGGTCTGCACACCTGCTGTTTCCATTATGAAGGGTCTCATCATCCCTGCAGTGAGTTCCCAGGTCTGCCCACCTTTTATGCCCATTGTGAGGGGTTCCCACCATCTCTGCCCTGAGATTATAGAGAATAAAACATCAGGAGCTGGAAGCTGGGCAGACTGGTGCTCAGAGCAGGTTGTGTAACGCACAGTCCTCATTGTTTGCCCCAGGTCTGAACTGTTATGGCAAAGTCCTTTTCTTCCAAACTGTTCATTAAATAATAAATGTGAAGACAAATATAAATAACTCTTTATTACGAATATAAGGTGTGTAAAGTGTGTGCTTCCCCTTCCTGAGATGATCTGGGAGCCCTGACCTCGGAATGGGGCCCCCTATAGGCAGCTGACAGCCCAGCTCTGGTCACACCCTCTAGGAGTAGACGACATGTTAATAAAGGAGCAGAGCGGGCATTTGCTCCACAAAGACAGGTACCTATCAAGAAGGTTCTAAAGCCACTGATATCTCCAGCTCTGGTGGTCCAGGGAGCCATGACACTCTGTATTATAGAGACACGGGGGTGAAAATAAGTATGTGAACCCCTTGGAGTTAACTGGTTTTCTGCAGTTATTTGTTATGAAATGTGATCTGATCCAACAACAGACAAACACAATGTGCTAGGTGGCTGATTGGATGCTGGCACACCATGTGACTTTGACGGCCATCTTGGGTCAGTCTTTTTAAGACCCTGGCCCCTGTGTTTGGCATGCATTTCTGCAGGTGGTACTGTAGGGGCAGGATAGCCAGCTGTATGTCATGGACAATGCTTAGCATCAGGGAAAGGTTCTGGAGGAGTAGATAAAGTGCAGGGACATATCATCCTTCCTGGAAGCCTCCCCATTTGACCAGCCAGGCTGCATTCAGTCCCTCCAGATGGAAGCTGTCGGCACCTCCAAGACTTCAGTCTTCTGTCTCATCACCGTTACATCTTGTGAGTGTTCCTGGCTGGGTCGCCTTCCACCAGGTCACCTTCCACCGGGTCTGTTGTGTATTGCTGGACTTTTGTTACAATATATTCCTGTTAGAGCACTTGGACTCCGTGTGTTTTCTGCCAGCAGCACCATGCTGCACCTATTCACAAGTGCTTTCAGTAGCTCTGGATCGGACCTGCACAACGTTCAGGAGGTATTTTTGGCTCTTCCTCTTCACAAAACTGCTTCTGCTCAGACACATTTGTAGGATGTTTGGTGGGAACGGTTCTCTTGAGATTATTCCTCATCATCTCCATGAGGTTAAGGTTTGGTCCTTGACTTGGCCACTTTCAAATAGCGCATTTTGTTTTGTCTATACCAGTCTGTGGTGGATTTACTTTGATGCTTGGGGTCATTGTCCTGCTGCATCATCCAACTTCTGCTGCTCCAGCTGGTGGACAGCCACCCTGACATTATCCTGTACAATTTTTCCTCAATGATGGCAAGTGGTCCAGGCCCTGAGGCAGCAAAGCAAGGCCAGAACATGTTTCCTCCACCACACGTCACCATTGAGATGATGTTTCGATGTTGGTAAGCTGTGCCCATACATAGTAATGAGTATTCTTCCCAAACAATTCAACTTTTGTTTCATCAGTCCACAAAACATTCTCCCAATTGCATTGTGGTTGTCCAAGGTGCTCTTTGGCAAACTTCAGGTGTGCAGGAATGTTTTGGGTTTTTTTTGAAGAGCAGCAGCTTCCTCCATGGTGTTTTGCTATGGACATCCTTGTGGGCAGTGCTCATATGGGCACAGGGAGAGAGTGCCCATATGCTGGTGCCCCTAGAGGCAGGCTGAGACTAATACGCAAGGTAGCACTACATCTTAAAAGCAACGCCTCTCCACACAGAAGTAATTAACTCCATGGGCCAACTTCTGTAACTCTACATTGTACACTACAGATGCCAGTTCCGCATTACACTTCATAACTCTACTCTATCTTTTGTGCAGCATTTCTGAACTGGTGCCACCAAGCTTGCACTGGACCCCACCAGCCCAGTTACCAGTCACCCCATCCCAGTGACATTGATTTGTATATTACACTTGTACATAACCCATGCCTATTATCTCCCGAGGCTTCACTCATCTTTCATGATTTCCAGACTGTGTCCCTAGAATTCCTTGTGGCGCGAGTAAGACCTAACAGTGGGGTTCTGGTCGCTAGGTAAGGAGCCAAAGCACAGAAGCTCCTTCACTACCAGGGCCCTCCATCACCTATGCCAAATCACACCGCTTCCAGACTGGCTGACTACTTATGCACTTGACACTAGTTCTTTAGTCATTGGTAATATAGCCTCCGCTGAATAGCTGCACTGCACGTTAGCCATCTGTACTGCATCTTCTCTATCTTATCTTGTCCTCGAGTGTAAACCCTGATCTTCTGATACCCCAAGCATGCATGCACCCCTTTAAGAGTGTCCTAAAGTGACTTCAGACCAGGCAAACTTATGTAATAAAAGTTTTTTTTACTAAAGTAGTAGGAATACAACTGAACAGTTCAACTTGGATATTTCCAACGCACATTCCTATACAAGTTCTTCTAAGTGCCCCTTGGTGCCCCTCAAGATAGTTATACCTTAGTAGGTGGGAAGGTCCTTTAGCCCGGGTTCACACTTGTGCAGCTCGGTATATCGCATGTGATTCGCACCGCATTTCTGTGCAATCACATGCAAATTGTGTGTGGTGTGATTGGAGCCATACATTTTGTATGGCTCAAATCGCACCATATAAAAACCAAAAAGGTGCAGGAGCCTTTTTTTGGTCCGCACTAGAATTGGATTGCATGGGTAGTCACAACCATGCGATCCAATTCTGAACATCGCACCGCGTTTTGTGGACCCGCAGCTGTTCGCATGAATGGGGTGCGATTGTGATGCGGTGCAGAATTCACACAGAAAATGCTGTGAATTCTGCATCAGTGAACCCGGGTTTAGAGTCCTGGAAGCCCGACAGGGTTCCTGCAAGGGGTGGTTAAGCGAAAGTAATATATCACATCCTTAGCAACATACTTGTTCCTTGGATGGGATACTTTTATTTTTTATTATTTAATTTTATTTATTTCAGGTACTTATATAGCGCTGTCAATTTACACCGTGTTTTACATATATATTGTACATTCACATCAGTCCCTAACCCTCAAGGGGTGTACAATCTAAGGTCCCTAACTCACATTCATACCTACACATACTAGGGACAATTTAGACAGGATCCAATTAACCTACCAGCATGTCTTTGGAGTGTGGAAGGAAACCTGAGTACCCGGAGGAAACCCATGCAGGCACAGGGAGAACATGCAAACTCCAGGCAGGTGGTGCCGTGGCTGGGATTCAAACCAACGACCCGGGTACTGCCAGGCGGAAGTGCTAACCATTTAGCCACTGTGCTGCCCAATAATTTGTAGCTGAACCTCCAGCCAACTTACAAACAGCATTACCCGAGTGGCAGTTCCTGCCTTTTTTTATGTGTTTTCCCCAGCAGAGGGCAGTACTTCCCAAAAAGCCTGGGAACACCTGAACGCCAGTGTTAACCCTTAACTCTCAGGGAGCACCACCTCAGCAGGGCAACACAACAAAACAATAATTGCAACACAGAAATTCAACCAACAGATTTTAACTAAGAAAACAACACAACGATCTAGCAAAACATAAGAACACTTTACCACCACCTGCTTACATCCTACCTGTTCGAAGACTTACGTACGGTACACTCATGAACAAGGATGTTTGCCAGTTCCAGTGATGTCTTCAAGCCTTTAGCTGTTACTCGTGGGTTCTTCTTTGTGCCTTGGGAGTCATCTTGGCTGGGCACCCAATTCTAGGAAGAGTAGCCACAGTACTAAACTGACTCTATTGATAGACAAGTTGTCTGTCAACTGAAAGATGCTGAAACACTTGAGATTGCTTTGTATCCCTTTGCAGCTTTATGCAGATCAGCTACTCTTGATCAGATGTCTTTAGAGAGCTCCTTTTTCTGAGGCCTAGTTCACATGAGCTGATGCTTCTTAACAGCAATCGTAACAATTTTGAGCATCTTTTTTCGATCAAAGTAGCTCTAGACCACACCTCCAAACTCATCTTGGAGACCACACCTCCAAACTCATCTTGGAGACCACACCTCCAAACTCATCTTGGAGACCACACCTCCAAACTCATCTTGGCCATCTTGGAGACCACACATTCAAACTCATTTCACTAATTGGACTCCAGGTGTGCAAACTACTGACTACCACACCTCAAAACTCATCTTGGCCATCTTGGAGACCACACCCTTCAAACTCATCTTGGCCATCTTGGAGACCACACCTCCAAACTCATCTTGGCCATCTTGGAGACCACACCTTCAAACTCCTTTCACTAATTGGACTCCAGGTGTGCAAACTACTGACTACCACACCTCAAAACTCATCTTGGCCATCTTGGAGACCACACCCTTCAAACTCATCTTGGCCATCTTGGAGACCACACCCTTCAAACTCATCTTGGCCATCTTGGAGACCACACCCTTCAAACTCATCTTGGCCATCTTGGAGACCACACCTCCAAACTCATCTTGGCCATTTTGGAGACCACACCTCCAAACTCATCTTGCCCATCTTGGATACCACATCTCCAAACTCCTTTCACTAATTGGACTCCAGGTGTGCAAACTACTGACTACCACACCTCAAAACTCATCTTGACCATCTTGGAGACCACACCTCCAAACTCATCTTGGCCATCTTGGATACCACATCTCCAAACTCCTTTCACTAATTGGACTTCAGGTGTGCAAACTACTGACTCCAATTAGCTTTCATTGATGTAACTAGTCTATGAGTTCACTTACTCTTTCCTCCAGCACTGTGAATGTTTAATGGGTGTGTTAAGTAAAGACGAGAAATTAGAATTGTTTGTGTGTTATCAGCTTAAGCACATAGTGATTGTCTATTGTGACTTAGATGAGGGTTAGATCACACTTTATGGCAAATTACTGCAGTTCCACGTGTACCAGCACTTTCTTCATCCCACTATCATATCATGTTCTCTAATGGTAGCCAGTGGTGTACTAGATGGTTTTCTACAGCTGGGAATTCAAGATGTACGGTCAGGCCGCCAGCCGTGGTGCACATGTCCAGCCACAGAGGACGCAAAGCTGCATACCTCCGATGTGCTCCTCATTCCACCATCATATCATGCTCTATTGGTGGCCAACAGTGGTGTCCGGTCTCCGTGTGATGCTTTATATACATGTTTATGAGTCATAGCCATGATCAGTGGTCATACTAGATTAATATCAACAGCTGGAAATTCAAGGTCTCTAGTCAATTCACCAGCCGTGGTGCACAGGCCCAGCCACAGAAGATGCAGAGCTGCATACCCCCAATGTGCTCTTCTTCCACATGTACCAACACTCTCTACCTCCAGACCATCATTTCATGTTCTCTAATGGTAGCCAGTGGTGATACTAGATGATATTCTACAGCTGGGAATTCAAGATTTCTGGTCAGGCCACAAGCTGTGATGCACAGGCCCATCCACAGAGAACGCAGAGCTGTGTACCCCCAATGTGTCCCTCATCCCACCATCATGTCATGTTCTCTAATGGTAGCCAGTGATTATGTCCAGTCTTGTCGTCATGCTATATATACAGCATCTGCTGAGGAGCATACGCCATACCTTGACCACCCAAAACCAACCAACAAGGGTTGAGACTTTGGTGGTGTTCTGGGGGGTGGATGGCTAAATCCTGCAGCTGCTACAGCACCAACAAACCCACTGCAAGGTCACCATGACTCTGACATCTCATTGAAGCAGTCCATCCCTCTTCTCTTTAACCTGACACAGAAGAACTTTTATAGAAAAAGGAGTGTGTAGGCAATAGCGATTGAAAGCAACTTCTTCCGGAACTTGGATCTTGGTGCTTCAGCGTAAGACCTGCCAGCTATCAGCACAGGCTCCTGGCACAGGACAAGACAGGTATGTAGCAGCATTGGGGGAAGTTCGAAATCGAAGGGCTATTTTGTGGGGCAAATAGAAAGGGGTAACTCCTGCGCTTACCAATTAAAACCCAAAAGAAAATATATTAACCAACAAAAAAAAAATCTTAACCAGCACCATTTTTTCCTGGATGAGTCCCGTGGGAGTTGAGGCATCCAAGTGAACAGGAGGAGCATGCACCTCGACTGCGAACATACAGAAGCCATCCTGAGACTCGCGTCTGAGAGGAACCATATCGTGTATTGGAGGTCAACTAATATGATGAACAGTGTGTGAGCACAATGGTTGATGGGAAGAAGGTGTAACCATTGAAAAAAATTCACATGGATGATCTGAATTGAAGGAGTTAGCATCACCACACCACACCATCACTGAGAGCATTACTTTCAAATATCACAAACATTATTTTCACTTGTTGGTTGTCTCTTTTGGCCTATATGCTCAAGGACTAATCTGAATTAATTGTGCCTGTATAGTGAATCATTTCTATTTGGTTGGTCTACAGCACGTATGGAGGCAGCACAGCACTTCTATATTTTTCTATTTTTAATGGGTTAAGCTAAAGGTTAAGGTTGGGGGATTAGAAGTTAAGGAACATATTAGGAAGCTGCAGATCACGGCTCTGAAAACTTCCAGTGGCAGTCTCCTGGCCCCAAGAGCCAATAGAGCAACACTGGTTTGAAGTATGGAGGCCGCCTTTGGTGACCTGACCTTCTAGTGTCCTGGCTGTCACATCTCGGACAGTATTGAAGCCAGATTACTAGTTTCACTGCTGTCATTAACTGTTCAGCCTTTTACGTCGCAATGACCTGAGGGAATGGTGTGCAAATCCAGCAGTCGATGGTCGCTCATTAGGGCCCATAGGACTTGCTCATAGCTGAGACCAGCCGTCTCTGTGGTTAGCGGTCTGCAATAGGCACTTGTGCTGCGGCACAATAGTACCACACCTGTGCAGACACTAGATGGCGCAGTGACAGATTGCAGTGCTGGCAGAGACCACATGATGTCACTATTACATATGTAATGACCAGAAGTGATGCACCAGCATGCACCAGGGGGACTAAATGTTATAGCGGCAGAAAAAGGGCTACACCAATGTTCATCGACCTTTATTCAGTCAAGGTATTCTGCACAACCTCCCAACTCCTTGCAACTCCTCGCACAACCTCGCGACTCCGCACAAACTCGCAACTTAGCGCCACTCCGCAAAACTCGCAACTCAGCGCCACTCCGCAAAATTCGCAACTCAGCACCACTCCGCACAACCTCGCAACTCAGCGCCACTCCGCACAACCTCGCAACTCAGCGCCACTCCGCACAACCTCGCAACTCAGCTCCACTCCGCACAACCTCGCAACTCAGCGCCACTCCGCACAACCTCGCAACTCAGCGCCACTCCGCACAACCTCGCAACTCCGCGACTCCGTACAACCTCGCAACTCAGTGCCACTCTGCACCACCTCGCAACTCAACGCCACTCTGCACAAACTCGCAACTCCTCAGAACTCCGCACAAACTCGCAACTCCGCACAACCTCGCGACTCCGCACAACCTCGCGACTCAGCGCCACTCCGCACAAACTCGCAACTCAGCGCCACTCCGCACAACCTCGCAACTCAGCTCCACTCCGCACAACCTCGCGACTCCGTACAACCTCGCAACTCAGCGCCACTCCGCACAACCTCGCAACTCCGCGACTCCGTACAACCTCGCAACTCAGCACCACTCCGCACAACCTCGCAACTCAGCGCCACTCTGCACAAACTCGCAACTCCTCAGAACTCCGCACAACCTCGCGACTCAGCGCCACTCCGCACAAACTCGCAACTCAGCGGCACTCTGCACAACCTCGCGACTCAGCGCCACTCCGCACAAACTCGCAACTCAGTGCCACTCCGCACAACCTTGCAACTCCTCAGAACTCCGCACAACCTCGCGACTCCACACAAACTCGCAACTCCTCAGAATTCCGCACAACCTCAGAACTCCGCACAACCTCACGACTCTGCACAAACTCGCAACTCCTCAGAACTCCGCACAACCTTGCAACTCCACACAACCTCGCAACTCAGCGCCACTCCGCACAACCTTGCAACTCCTCAGAACTCCACACAACCTCGCGACTCCGCATAACCTCGCGACTACGCCCAACCTCACAGCACCCCATCTTAAAATGTAAAAACTAAACTAATAGTTTTACATTCTGCAGCAGCCTCCACCCCTGTAGAACACCCAACATTAGAGGTCATTAATGTTTTACAAAGCAATATGCAGCACCTTTGCACACCGGTACAGGCTAGTGTCCAGCATTTCTCTGCTCCCCAAGTTTGCCTTATTCAGCTAAATTGACCCCCCCCCCCCCCAGTGCCGACGGACAGCAAGGGGCAGGGCAGGAGCAAACAAGGACGTCCTCATGTGCCCGACATCCTCCTTTTCAATCTGTTATGGCCTCAGTTGTTAGGAAGTCAGTGGCTGGCCTGAATGGTGTCCATGGTTGCAATGCTGCGCAATACAGACCTAAGGCTTTGTGTAACAGAAAATAATCGGCTTGATCCGTTGTTGTCAATGTGGGAAAATTTGCCAAGACACCCCAAGGTGCCACAACACTCTGGTTGAAAAAGGCTGGGCTACACACAGTGTTTCAGAGGAGAGAGGAGGAGAAAAGTGGGGGAGAGGAGAAGAGAAAGGTGAGCGAGAGGAGAAAAGTGAGGGAGAGAAGAAATGTGAAGGAGAGGAGAAAAGTGAGCGAGAGGAGAGGAAATATGTGAAGAAAGAGAGAGGAAAAATGTGGAGGGGAGAGGAGAAGAGAAAAGTGAAGGAGAGGAAAAATATGAAGGAGAGGAGAAGAGAAAAGTGAAGGAGAGGAGAAAAGTGAGGGAGAGTAGAGGATAAATATTAAGGACAGGAGAGGAGAAGAGAAAAGTGAAGGAGAGGAGAAAAGTGAGGGAGAGTAGAGGATAAATATTAAGGACAGGAGAGGAGAAGAGAAAAGTGAAGGAGAGGAGAAAAGTGAGGGAGAGTAGAGGATAAATATTAAGGACAGGAGAGGAGAAGAGAAAAGTGAAGGAGAGGAGAAAAGTGAGGGAGAGGAGAGGAGAAAGTGAAGCAGAGGAGAGGAGAAAAACAAGGCAGAAGAGAGGAAAGGAGAAAGTGAAGGAGAGGAGAGGAAAAATATGAAGGAGAGGAGAAAAGTGAAGGAGAGGAGAAGGAAGAAGATAGAAGATACAAAAGTAGGAGAGGAGGAAGCAAAGAAAAGGTAGTTCGGGAGAGATGAGGAGGAGATGGGATGGGACAGGGGAGAGAATTGGGAAAGAGGAATAGGAAAAGAGAGAAAAGAGGAAAGAAGTGGAAGGAAAGGAAGAGAGAAGCCAGGGGAGAAAATAGGAGGAAGAAAATAAGGAGCAAGGAGGAGGAAGAGGTGGGAAGGCAAAGGAGAAGAAAAGGGGAATGGAAAGTAGAGAAGGAGGCAAGAGAGAAAAAGGAGAGAAGAAAAGGGAAAGAGGAGAAGCAGAGAGTAGAGGGTGGGGGAGGTAAAGAAAAGAATAAGGTTAAGGAGAGAAGGGTGGGGGGGGGGAGGAGAGGAGAGGAGAGAATAGGAGGAGAGGGGAGAGGAGAGAATAGGAGAAGAGGGGAGAGGAGAGAGGAGGAGAGGGGAGAGGAGAGTAGAGGAGGAGAGGAGAGAGAAGGGGAGGAGAGGAGTAGAGGAGGGATGAGAGGAGAGAAGAAGAGAGGATAGGAGGGAGAAGGAGAGGATAGGAGAGAGAAGGGGAGGAGAGAGAAGGAGAGGAGGGAGGAGAGTAGAGGAGGAGAAGAGAGAGAAGGAGAGGAGGGAGGAGAGGAGAGAGGAGGAGAGAATAGGAGTAGAATGGCTGCAAAGTGAACCCTTCTTCGATGTACGCTCACTACAGAGTTCACTAATACAAGTGATATTGGAGGAAATCAGGTACACAGAAAATATTTACCAAGAATCGACACATTTGCACCTCATCCCCTACACCCCCCCCCTCCCCCAATTCACAGAGAACCGACACAGATACCATCATAACATCATTTATTCATAGAAGCATGTGTAATTCCATATAAATGACTGCCGGTCCCACACATCTGCTCACCTATTACTGTCAGATATACATAGCCGTGTTATTGTCAGTGGGACCTGAGCTCAGCCCCCGACCTGGCTGCTATGTCTGTACACCTACCTGACACAGAACTCACCCTTTATGTATCCACAGCCACCATAGGCATCCAATGCCTTGCATTCTACCAGCTTGTCCTTTCATTGAGCCTTCCCATGATAAACCCACCCAGCCGTTATATTTCAGTTATGGGTGGATGCATCTGTGTCATATCAGGGGAGTAACAACTTCCCCAGCAAAGTTCCTACTTTTGCCTGTGGGCAGAGTCTTACTCCTCCTGCTGCATCCAGCATAATGCTTGCAGCAGGTGGGCCAAATCAGGAACTCCCAAATTTGCAGATCTAGCCCTGGAGTCTGTAAGAGATATAACATCTAGTAGGTGCTTCAGCCTGCTTGTATCCACCCATAACTGACATCTCCATTGTACATCGACCCACCCAAAACCCACAATTGCACCTTCTTATTTCCATGTGTGCTCCCTACCTGTGCCTTCTATCCCTCTAACTTCGATTCTACAGAATGAAGAACCTCAATCTACTATAAAAAAAGCCTCCAGTCCATATATAATCATGAGAATTCGATTAAATTATTTTTAAACTGAATCCATAATGCTTTTTGATACTGAATTCACACTATCCACTACACACTAGCTGAAAGGTTCAATCAGTGGGAGGTGCTTAAAGGACATGTCCAGTCCAAACTTTTTTAAGATAACCTTTAAGCATCACACAAACGTCAGACATGTGTCTGGGGGTGTGACAGTGAGAACACAGATATTTTTTTAAATACCTAATATTGCTGTTAATATGGCCCTTGAAAGACATGAAATGCTGGAAGTTTTTGAATCTGCACTGATTGGGTTTTTAAAAAGGCAAAAGGTGATAAACACGGCAGAACATCAATGAACTGCGCACGGCCTGTCATTCAGTGGCCTGCTATCCATAATGCTTTTTTATACTGAATTCACACTATCCACTGCACACTAGCTGAAAGGTTCAATCAGTGGGAGGTGCTTAAAGGACATGTCCAGTCCAAACTTTTTTTTTTTAAGATAACCTTTAAGCATCACACAAACGTCAGACATGTGTCTGAGGGTGTGGCAGAGATATTTTTTTAAATACCTAATATTGCTGTTAATATAGCCCTTGAATGACAGGAAACACTGGAAGTTTTTTGAATCTGCACTGATTGGGTATTTAAAAAGGTAATAAACACTGCAGAACAACAATGAACTGGCATGTCATTCAGCGGCCTGCTGTCCCTTTACATATTGCACATGAGAAAGAGTTAATTAAATAAATCACAATAAATATTCAATAATATAAAGATACATATAGTAACTACACAACAGATTAAATATTTCGGCATAACAATTCTTCAAGCCTATGAAGTGGTAAAATGGAAACAGATACAATGTATTTATTCATTTCCCTTATTATCCTTTCTTTTTATGGTTCCAATGTACTAAAGGCCAGTGATTTTCTGCTATAGAGAATAAATAAAATGTAGCTTTATTTTTTACCTCTTTATAGTCTGTCATATCCTCCATATGTTGATAAAACTTAATGTGTAATAATAGATGCAGCCTATCGATGATCTGTCATAAATTTGAACCAATTTGCCATGTTTGGCCTGTAGGTGGCGCTGTATAAACACACCTAGACGCTGCACCTAAAGGCCAAAAAGACGGCACTACATGGCAATATTGTCACATAGATTTCTGGAATTATTTAGGCGGCAGAACTTGATTCACAGAATGTAAAAATAAAAGTTTAACACATTCATACTAAAATGCTGAACACTTCCCGGAAAAGTCCATAGCAGCAGAATGAGAAGAGCAATGTGAGAAGACTCGACCGTGGAGCCAATCACCTGTCCTTGAAGTAAACCTGTGAAGAGTAAACATGGAGGCACGCCATCGCTGACTTCACCATACGAAGCCCAGTTGCCTGGCTGTCATGCTGATCCCATTGCTTCAGAAAGCCCCTGACCAGGAAGAGGTTGACAGATAATGACCCCCGACCTTTTTTTGGACCCTTCTGATCAATATATTTCTTTGGGTTCATATTGAAGATAGCGGATTACCAGGACAGCCGGGCAACTAAATGTTAGCTATTAAAGTATAACTGAAGGTGAAACTTTTTTGAAAATTATTTTTGGATAGAATGGAGAAGGATTAGAACCCTTGCCAGGTTTTTATTGCTGTCGGTGCCCTCCTCGATTTCTCCTATTTACCATCATCCTGAAAGTGAAAGAAAATCCCAAATTTT
The DNA here is from genome assembly GCF_062004578.1 of Staurois parvus. Lineage (NCBI taxonomy): Eukaryota > Metazoa > Chordata > Amphibia > Anura > Ranidae > Staurois > Staurois parvus. The sequence continues at coordinate 187,821 of NW_028318831.1, forward strand.
GGGTTGTCCCCAGAACAGAAGGGGAAACCTTACAATGAATACACTAGTTCTGGTGACAACCAGGGATTCCCTCACTTTGGAGAGATTTCCTCTTCCTGTTGTAGCTATAGGACAAGAAATGAAGGGAAATCTCCAAATATCCGCAACCAGAAACCTGAACCCAGAAACTAGAACCCCTGTCAGGTTTTTATTGCTGTGAGTGCCCCCCCCCCCTCTATTTGTCCTATTTACCATCATCCTGAAAGTGAAAGAAAATCACAAATTTTGGGTTGTCCCCAGAACATGAAAAGAGGGGGAACCTTCCAATGAAGACGCTAGTTCTGGTGACAACCAGGGATTCCCTTACTTTGTAGGGATTTCCTCTCACTTCCTGTTGTAGCTATAGGACAAGATATGAAGGGAAATCTCCAAATCTCCGCAACCAGAACCCTTGCCAGGTTTTTATTGCCGTTAGTGCCCCCCCCCCCCCCCTCTATTTCTCCTATTTACCATCATCCTGAAAGGGAAAGAAAATCACAATTTTTGGGTTGTCCCCAGAACATGAAAAGAGGGGGAACCTTCCAATGAAGACGCTAGTTCTGGTGACAACCAGGGATTCCCTTCACTTTGGAGGGATTTCCTCTCACTTCTTGTTGTAGCTATAGGACAAGATATGAAGGAATATCTCCAAATCTCCGCAATGGGAAACCCATGCAGGCACAGGGAGAACATGCAAACTCCAGGCAGGTGGTGCCATGGTTGGGATTTGAACCAGTGACCCTAGTACTGCCAGGCGGAAGTGCTAACCATTTAGCCACTGTGCTGCCCTAGTTGCCCGACATTTGCCACGGGTCCGCCTACCTGTCCCTTTCTAAAACGCACACCTTCCAAAACCTGCCGAGTGCATTTGTTGGCCTCACATGGTAAATGGCGGAAAGGTTGCAGACGGGTGTGATATGGGTTGGGGCCAGGATAGAAGGGTATTGATTATTAACTGTCAATGGCAGCATAATAGTTACGAAGAAAATGTGATTTCCACCTGGCTTCACTCAGTGGTAGGTTGCCTAGAACTTAAAAAGATCCTATTTGTAGACTTCATAGCGAGGAATGTGGAAGTGGACATTGTGGTCTGCTCAGGTGATAGTGTTGTGATGTAACGGAATGAATTTCGGATAAAGTTGAATCTGGAATGTCTCGTTTCATTTTCCCTCACAACCATCTTAAAGCTTCCTAATCCTTTCCATGTTGGAAATCAAAGTCTATATTCCCTTTAGGCGTTCTGATCATCATTGATCTTTTCTGTCCCGCTCAAAGCCCTTCACCCAGGCTATGGTGTGCTGCTTGCTCTCCTCCCAGCTGAAGAGAGGCCGGTAGCCAAAGTGCCGCTCTGCCTTGTCGGTCTGCACAGTGAAGGTGGTGCTAGCCACGGCCAGGGTGTATGGGTTGAGGATAGGAGCATAGATGCAAAACGGGTGTAGGAGCCATTGCAGGAGGACGTTAAGGAGGGCAATCATGTAAAGCACAAAGTAAGGGACCAGCGGGCGGCTACCGATCATGCGGAAGCCACAGGAGGTCAGGAACTCCATGTTGAAATCCATGTAGCTCTTGTAAGGAGAGTCATCGTAGCAGAAGTAGACTTGACCACCCAAGTTGGATGGCTGCTCCTGCAGCTGGCGGGCAGCGAGGACGTGCATCCATGCCACGTTACCTGGAGAAGAGGAGGACAACAACATTACACATTTCTATACAATCTCTGATCTCATTTTTAAAAGCAACATTGCCACTTCCCGATGAATGGACATCTGTGGACGTCCTTTCATCTCTTATAACGAGAGGCATCATTATCTTTTTTCTGCCTTGTAAAAGCCATCCTAGTGGCGGATTAGCTGCTGGATTGCTTTTACAGGCAATGGGAAGGGACGTCCCCACCTCCCCCACTGCCCACCAGGCTCCTCTCTGAGCCCTCTTGTGTAATCAGGGAGCCCAGTATCCGATCTGGTGGTGCCACCTGGTTGCCATAGAGCTGATCGTGGACCAGATGGTCCCCAGCCATCTCTATGGTCTTGGGAGGTCATAAATAACGTCATGACATCACTTCCAGTTCTGGTTGATGTAAGCACTGACAATTTATGTTTTTTCTGGAAAGCAGAGATCATTTTTTTTTTTTTTTTTTTAATTGATTTCATGCTTTCCAGGATAGAGGAGAGATGTGGGGTCTTAATGACCCCAGATGTCCCCATAAAGACGACCTGTCATGCCTTATTTCTATCACAAGCGATGTTCACTTTTCTTGTGATAGGAATAAGAAGTAATTTAAAAAAAACTAAAGAGGCAGTGTAAATATAAAAAGAAGAAAACAAGATAAATAAATAAAAAAATTGAAGGTGCCCCCACCCCCCCATGCTCATGTGTTGAAGTGAGCGCATACCTAGGTCATGCCAGCATATGTATACGGTGTTTGCAGCACATGTGAGGTTTCCCCGAGAACATTATAGAGAGAGCAAAAATTCTAGCACTAGACCTCCTCTGTGACTCTAAACTGGTAAAATCTAAAAATGATTAGAATGTCACCTATGGAGATTTTTAGGTACCATAGTTTGGAGCCATTCCATGAATGTTAAAGCGTGACATGTTAGGTATCTGTTTATTCAGGGTAACATCATTTTTGAGAAATGTACCCGGTAGGCAAGTGGTTAAAATAAGGAGCTGCAAAAATAAAAGAGAAAAAAACTGGTGGGCCATGGGTACCATAAAAAAAGCCATTCTCAAGCTGGGTTGTGTGGAACCCTAGGGTTCCTCCAGAGGTTGCTTGGGGTTTCTTGAGCTGTGGCTGATGGTGCCGGCATAGTTCCAGGGCCATCATCACTTAGCAAAGCAAACGGCATGAGGCCAACAATCATTTTAGCATTTCTCTCACCGTGCACAGATATAAGGATTCACGTCTCTCACAGGCCTTAAGGAAGTCCTTCTCCCACCCACCCATAATGAGATGGTGCATTCTTTTCACTGTCCACCAATGTGATGGGCATTCTTCCTCTTACTGATCACGTGTAACTTTTTGATCTAACTATTGTACTGGGAGCTGGAGATATACCTTGTAGCAGGGGTTTCCCCAAGACCTGAAGCGTTATTTCAAGGGTTCCTCAGAGCTTGAAGGGTTGAGAAAGGCTGCCATAAACCATCATGCTTCCCAGAAGAAGCTGCAGCTTGGTAAACTGCCATTTAGGATGCCTTAGGAAGCTTGTGCCCAGATGCCCTGGTACTACAATTGCTGGCAAGATCTACTTTTCTATGCATGCTGTTGTCTCTCACCTACGTAAACTCTGCCGTGTTCTGTGGAGGAGGGGATGATTCTGAACACGCGGCGTCCTGTACGCAACCCTTGCTCATAGAACTCCTTCATTAGCATGTGGCCCTCACCGTATATCCCTGTGGGCCTCAGGGAGCAAGTGTAAAGTGTTCTTCCATCCTTCATCTGTAGGAGCAACACAAATGAAATGAAAAAACCCCACAGACTTTTCTATAATATAAATTGCCATTAAGCACAGAACTCTACTCCTTTGCATAGTTACATAGTTAGTCCGGCTGAAAAAAGACAAAAGTCCATCCAGTTCAACCTTTGACTTCCTAAGACAGACATTGTCATTGACATTGACGCACCTTCCTTCCATTGGCCTCCAGTACAATCTTCTCAGCTTTGGATTTGCTCAAGGGATAAGCCTGGTTGTGATACACTTTGTATTCCATGTCCTCGTTACCCCTGGAATCCAAAAAACAAAAACAAGATCTGTGAATTCGACTCATAGAAGGCAAATGATTGAAAAAGGTGAATTGGATTCACAATGCCTCCAGTGCAGCTGCTCTCAGCACACCTGGACAGTGTACCCCTAAATTAGGGCCCCAAAGTTTACAGTTCACCTGTAAAATGTCCAATGAGAGCACCAGATGAAAAAGGTGCTTTTAATGACAATTTTCATCCACAACATGGCAATATAAAATGTCCAACATGTTTAGGGGTACGAGAGACTCCCAATTCTTCATGGCTTGATAGATGTGTATACTTGGCACAATCACCAAAATTAGATATTTAGACCACCATTCTCAACCCAGGTTCTGCAGAACTTTAGGGTTCCTCAAGAGGTTCCTAGGGATTCCTTGAGCTGTGGCTGATTGACCTCCCATCTGATGATGTCTTGATAGTTCTAGGGTCAACACCAATTGGCAGAGCCAGCGGCCATTGACCTTCCATCTGATGGTGCCTTCATAGTTCCAGGGCCAACACCAATTGGCAAAACTAGCAGCAGGACATCAAAGATTTTCAGCTGTCTGTAAGAGTGAAATTCTGACCACCACTACAAGGGCCATATTTCCCACAGACCTGCGATGAACTGCTTTTATCATTGGCTCCCCGAGACCTGAACTTTGTTTTCTCTGTAGCAAAAAAGTGGAGAAAGGTGGATTTAGAAGGTGATCCAGGAGTAAAACAAAATTTCCCCTGGGTAACATTTTGAATGATAAAATGTCTAATCTTCAAAATAATATATTTTTGATGATTGCACCAATTTGAGTCCATCTGAGTGTATACAATTTTGAGCCCTGAAGAAAGGGAGTTTTTGTACCCTCAAAATGCGTTGGTTGTTGAAAGCCTAGGAACACACTATCAGTTTTCTCTTCATTCAACCCAGCGGGCTGAGAGCACTGATTGGATGCCAATCAGCAGATCTTTTTCAGTCATGTCCCTTCGACAGAAGTCAGATGTTCGTCTCACTTCTGTCGGATCAGGTGCTATACACATGGGCCGAATGTTGGACGGTTTCCATTGAACCGGTTGATACCGCCTGATATTCGGCCCGTGTGTATGGGGCTTAACATTGTTTTGTTGTGAATGAACATTAGTCATTAACCTCTTGCCGCTCATGTAATGCATATGTAGCAGCAAAGAAAGTGGACCTTAATGTCCATATGTCACACATATGCGTTCATGGATGGCCAAGGGTTCTGTGCTGAAAGCAAGCTCACTGCACAATGTCCGAGCTGTCATTCACAGCTCACAGTTTCTAGTCATGATCAGGAGCCAGAAGGATGGGCTTTCCAATCATGTGACCACTGTGACAGCCAATCTTTGTTCTGGCACCCCCATTGGACAATTCACATAAAAAGTTGTGGAGTCCATTACTAGAAAAATTGTTACATTGTAAAAATATGTATCCAACCTGTCAAAACCTTGTCATCATTCCGGGGGGGTCTTGGTTACCTGAAGAATGGATCTCCATGGATATTTGGACCCACAACCTCCATACTGCTGGTATAGACCAGGTATTGGACACCTTCCTCCTCACACGCTCTCAGAACATTCTCTGTTCCTGCAAACCCAAAGGAGTGACAATCATGTGACAGCAGGGATAGCACTATAGTAAGGGTGGATTGAGTCGTATAGGTGACATGGATTGCAGACAAGGTCACCAGGTTTGATAAATATGTCTAAATTATTACATTAGCAGGATTTTCATGTAAAACAAGTGATGCTGACTTAAGAACCTGTGAACTATATCATCATTTTGTACAGCCACCATCTGTTTTATAGGGATCGCCTTCCATCAACCAAGTATAATTTTATATATATATATATATATATATACACACACACACACACACACACACACACACACACAGGGCTTTTTTTGGTGGGAATGCGAGGGAATGCAGTTCTGGCACCTCCTGCATGTAATGACAAGGGGTGCTAGTGTGCGTTGGGGGATCTATTGATACTGGGGCAGTCAGTTGTGGCTGGGAGGGATCCACTGTTGAGGGAAGGGGCTGGTTCCTGGAAAGCTGCTGGGAGATCTGTTGTGGCTGGGGTGGATCTATAGTTTCTGGGGGGTTATTATATTGCAGGAGGGTCTGTTGTTGCCTGGGGTGGTCTAATGTTCCTGGGGGGGGGGTCTATTGTTGGGGGGGTCTATTGTTGCTTGCTGCAGGGGATCTATTTTATCTTGTCACCATTAACAAATTCAAAAAAAATTACTTAGCAACATAGCGGATACTTTGTTTTGTATTTGCTAAAAGGGGTGGTACTGAGAGGTGGGTAAGGGATGGAAAGAGGAGGCTCAAAAGCGGGAGTTCCTGGACCTCATCTCAGAGAAAAAAAAACAATCCTTCTGAACCCCCTTCTCAATCTTGCTGTTAAATTACCTCAATTGTCCAAAAGGTTTAAAAACGAGAAGGTAAGTCAGAACTTTTATTATGGTAAAACACAATTTGCAAGTTTTGGGATTGGTGGCCTTAGCACCAACCCAACAGTGTGGACATTGGCCAGGTTATGACCAACTGAGGTGCCCAGGCCTCATCTTGTATTTAACCAAAATCTAAGACTCAATACCAACCTTTTTGTATTATTTTGAATAGAGTGGGAAAAGAATTAGAACTCCTGTTTTTATTGCCATACTGGGCTCCATTACTGAGATTTCCTCTCGAGTCCTGCCTGGTGAGGACTTCCTAAAGCAGGACAGGAGTGTTGGACCCAGAACTATGAAGACATCATCAGATGGGAAGTCCATCAGCCACAGCCCAAGGATCCTCTTCTACAAAACCTGGGATGAGTATGGCTGGTCTAAATAATTAATGTTGGTGATTGCTCCAAGTATACACATCTATTGAGAAATCCTATTGGGCTTTTATTGCCATTCTGGGCTCCATTAGAGAGATTTCCCTTCACTTACTGTCCTGCCAGTAGGAAGTCCTCACCACACAGGAAGTGAGAGGAAATCTGCAACAGGGCCATGGACAGCAATAAAAAAAACTCAGGAAGTAGAAGAAAGGTGTGCTGTTTTGGGTCTCCCCAAGCAATGTTCTCAGTAAGGTGTAGAGGGAGTAATCCTCCTTTGGTCGCCCTCCCTGGAGTGGTGGCTGAAGGTTGGCTTTTTGCTTGAGTAGGGATTGGGTTTGCAAAGAAGGAAGTGCCAAAAGCAGAATACTCATCTTAAAGGCACAGTTCAGCTTTTATATTTAATAAATTCACCAACAATTAATTAAAAATGTACCTTTATTACATTTTTTGGCATTCAAGCCTGCAAAGCATTGCCACTACAATCAACGCATCATGGGTGTAATGCTCTGGCTCTTGTATTCTTTACCTCCAGCCTCAGGTCCGTACAGAGCACCTTCCATTATGGGGCTGGAAGAGGTAATCAATGATCTTACCAGTACTGTCATGTCACCACCCTGCTGACAGCGTGATCTGCTGAGCCCTTCTACTGCACTGCAATATGGGACTTGTAGTCTTCCCATTTACAGATCACCATGAATGGATGAGTGAATTCAAATTGCAACAACCAGGAGTATGAAGCACCCTAGGTGTCAAATTGGGGGTTGGGGTGAGTTTATGGGGGTGATGTATGTGACCGTGCTTCATGTTACGCGCAAAATACGGGTTGTGATGGACTGCCTGACACCCCAACTGGGCATCTCCACCAAACTACAGCTTCCTCCACTTTTGAACCAGAATATAGTAACATTTACCAGGAATCAAATGGAACCAAAGTAGGAGTAAAACAAAGACTGACTTTATGAACAAACAGCACAGCATTCATACACAAAACCCTTCCCCCTACACAGGTATGGCACACATTACAAGTACATTACATAAACAGATAAACAATCAAACACATAAAACAATTAATTCCTTCCCGGCACCTAGCAGTCTAGACTCTGGAAGCAATTAAACAAAGTGTAAGCTTATCACTTAAACCTAATTACAGCAAAACATAGTTGATGCCAGGAAACCTGGAACAGAAAATCAAGTTTCTTAACCCCACATATGCTGGAATTCGTCCCCTGCACACAACACATCGCTCCAGGATAATAGTTCCACTATTCACAGTATGCCAAGGGGTCCCAGAATCAGGCCCTCCCCGGCCCGAATTGCATGGAAAGGGTTAGCTGGTATAATTTACGGCCAGCCAGGCACCCAAGAAAGTGATATAACCCTCTTGGGGGGAAAAGGTTCTTTGTAACCCCAAGAGGGGGGGGGGGTCTGCATAGTCCTGGGTCCATAGTTGGTGGGAAGGAGGCTGGCCCCCAAGTCCCTCCAGGAGCCCAAGTCACGGTGGTGTCTGTGACATGGGTGTAACATGCAGTGTGTTCCAAAATTGAAAAGTACCTTATGGCGCCGCTCCAAGCTATGGATGGAAGGAATAGGATCACCCCATCAGCAATGGAGAAGAGGGGAGCACGAGTCCGAGCGATTCCAGTGTCAGCCAATACAAGTGAAGGGATGGATGCTGCTCAATCGACCACAGGTGTCACAGACCAATCCCCGTGGGCATGGCAAAATGCATCAGAGGGCATGGCCAGAACAGCGGCTGAGACTATTCCTCGACATTGGACTCCTGGGGTCGGTTGAGAAGCCTCCATCCCTTCACTTGTAGCCAGGGGCGGACTGACCCTTCGAGCACTCAGGCACTGCCCGAGGGCCCGGGGTCAGTAGGGGGCCCCATGAAATGCCCCTGGTACCTTTTTTATAGGCTTTTTTGAGTGTGGACAAGGACACGGGGGTCCCATGATCCCCTATTGCCCAGGGGCCCCATGAGTTGTCAGTCCAACCCTGCTTATAGCGGTCCATAATTGCCTTTAATACCTTTATAGAGCAAAATTGGGCTTGGTGGGCTTGGAAGGTTGAATTTTGTCTCTTGTTCAGCCTTGTTAATTATGAAACTATGTAACCATCTCCACTGAATCCCACTAATATGAAGTCTCCTGTGTAGTACGTTGATACATAACAGCATACTGTATATCTAAGCATACAAGAAGCGAAAAGTCACATAGATCGTAATCTCCATCTCCAAGTATTTATATGTAGTTTCCACCCTACATGTGGGAAGAATTTATTAGCTGACAATTATATCACACTAGCAGGAAAACGCCTCGACTATAGAGAATATCCATGGGTATGGAAAACTCCTATATCCCCACATTGAAGGATACTGAGCTGTATACCCTCTATCTGTCAACTACCTAAACCCTGGACACCAATCATCCGCAGCTTTATGAACAATGACAGGTTCAGTGACTGACTGATTATATCATTACAATGGCATCTGAAAGTCAGCGGGATATATTAAGCAGCAAAGGAACATGTTGTCCCTGAAGTTGATGCGTTGAAAGCAGAGAAAAAATGTTCATTGCAGATGGTTGTGTATGGGGCTGCATAGCTACAGACTGGTCAGGGTGTCCACAGCCAAAAGCACCAGCAAAGGAAGAAGGTGGCCTGGTCTGATGACCCACATCTTCTTTTATATAATGTTGATAGGACGGTTGGGTGTGTGTCGCTTACCTGGAGAAAGCAGAACTGTGGGAGGGGCCCAGCAGGCCCCACCCCTATAGACCTCCTTCAGAAAGCTACAGGAGGGGGCGGAGACCAGACCAGTCACCCTGCACAAGGAGAGAGAGCAGCGGTGAGCGGTCTTCATTACAGGAAGCCAAGGCTTCACACTGGATTCCTGCACAGATCTGGAACCCTGGTCATTCCATTGGATATCCAAGCTTTATTCACATAAACAGTGACAAACAGAAATCTGCATTGTGCACTGTGATGTTTACAGCAGCTCGTCTTCATCGTTTTCATCACTCATCTTTACACGAACGTTTATTTATGTGAGATGCTCATACATGGGCCGATATATCTGTGGTCAGGGTCTTGTCTTGCGTGTTTTTTGGCAATATTGAGTAAGCCCCATCCTTGGATCTATGGAGAGGTTTGAGACGGAGCCATTTTTTGTATGTGCATTTTACCAATATGGACACATGCAGGTTGAGTTGCACCATATACAGCCGGTAAAATATGTATTGAACACGTCACCATTTTTCTCAATAAATATTTCTAAAAGGTGCTATTGGCGTGAAATTCCCACCACATGTCGGTGACAACCCATGCAATCCATACATATAGAGAAACCAAAACAAATAAAGTTCAGAAATTGAGAAATGTGTAATAAAATGGAATGGCACAGGGAAAAAGTATTGAACACGTTAACTGAAATTTATTTAATACTTGGTACAAAATCCTTTGTTGGTAATGACAGCTTCAAGACGCCTCCTGTATGGAGAAACTAGTGGCATGCGTTGCTCAGGTGTGATTTTGGCCCATTCTTCCACACAAACAGTCTTCAAATCTTGAAGGTTCCGCGGGCCTCTTCTATGAACTCTGATCTTTAGTTCTTACCATAGATTTTCTATTGGATTCCAGTCAGGTGATTGGCTGGGCCATTCTAGCAGCTTTATTTTCCCTCTTGAGAGTTTCCTTGGCTTTGTGTTTGGGATCATCATCTTGCTGAAATGTCGGCCCTCGTTTCATCTTCATCATCCTGGTAGATGGCAGCAGATTTTTATCAAGAATGTCTTGGTCCAATTATCCATTCATCCTTCCTTCAGTGATATGAAGTTTGCCAGTACCGTATGCTGAAAAACAGCCCCACACCGTGATGTTCCCACCACCATGCTTCACTGTTGGTCTGGTATTTTTAGGATGATTTGCAGTGCCATTTGACCTCCAAACATGGTGTGTATTATGGAATCCAAAGAGTTCAATGTTGGTCTCCTCTGACCAGACTATATCCTCCCAGTATTTCACAGGCTTGTCTAAATATTGTGCAGCAAACTTTAAACGAGCTTCAGCATGCTTTTTCTTCAGCAATGGAGTCTTGCGTGGTGACGTGCATACAGGCCATGACGGCTGAGTGCATTACTTTTTGTTTTCTTTGAAACAATTGTACCTGTTAATTCTGGGTCTTTCTGAAGCTCTCCACAAGTTGTCCTTGGCTCATGGACAACTCTTCTGATAATTCTTATCACTCCTCTGTCAGAAATCTTGTGAGGAGCACCTGGTCATGGCCGGTTTACGGTGAAATGATGTTCTTTCCACTTCCGGATTATGGCCCCAACAGTGCTCACTGGAACATTCAGAAGTTTAGAAATCCTTCTTTAACCAATGCCATCAGTATATTTTGCAACAATAAGGTTGCAAATGTCTTGAGAGAGCTTGTCAGGGATCCAAGTATGACCAGAAATGTGTGGACTGACACAGGGAATGGCAGGCTTCAGGAGTGATGTAATAAGAATATAATTTATTAGGAACTACACGAGTATACAACGCACAGTACAAACAAAACCAAACCTCCAACTAATGTCAGTATGTTCAGGAACACAGACAGGCGTAGTCAGGTTGGAGAGGTAGAGTGGTCAGGCAGGCGGGTCAGGAACAATCGGGCAGACAAGGTACAAACGGAGCAGGCAGGAGAAAGGTCAGGAATAGCCGGGGTCGGTGCAGGCGGAGTTTGATCAGTGTCAGAGTCAGCAGAGGAACCAGGCAGGCAATGACAGGTACAGGGGCTCATGGGAAACAACACCAAGGTGTTGATTTCAGGCCTGGCCATTGCTAAAATACACCTCCTGCAATCAGCCTCAGGTGATGGCTTGATTGCAGGAGTGAGATCCTGGCTGCTGAAAGCACCCGCTGGCAAGCACCGGTACTGCAGCCCACACAGCAGATGAGTCCCAGCACCACCAGCGGTGAGTCCATTCCCGACAGAGCTCTTTGCTTTTACCAATCATGAGATGTTTCTTGTGTGATACCTTGGAAATGAGACACTTTTTTTATAGGCCATCAGTTGAGACTGACCCAGCTGATATCATTTGCACTAACAAGGGTTAGGTTTGCTTTCTAATTACTGATAGATTGCAGCTGGTGTCTTGGCTTTCCATGCCTTTTTACACCTCCCTTTCTTCATGTGTTCTAAACTACTCGTACACTCCCTGATTATCTCACGCCTTGACTACTGCAACTCCCTCCTCACCGGTCTACCCCATTGCAAACTCTCCCCGCTTCAGACCATCCTGAACTCAGCTGCCAGACTCATCCACCTCACCACCCGCTCCACCTCTGCCACCCCCCTCTGCCTCTCCCTCCACTGGCTCCCCATTGCCCAACGCATTAAATTCAAACTGCTCACCCTGACCTATAAGGCCATTCACAACACTGCCCCTAACTACCTCACCGACCTGATTCCCAGGTACCACCCTACCCGTACCCTTCGCTCTTCACAGGACCTCCTTCTATCTTGCTCCCTGGTCTCCTCCTCCCACGCACGACTGCAAGACTTCTCCAGGTCCCCCCCCATCCTCTGGAACTCACTACCCCAATCCATCAGACTGTCACCTTCCCTCCTCACCTTCAGGCGCTCCCTGAAAACCCACCTCTTCAGGGAAGCCTACCCCACCCTCACCTAACAGCCGCTGCCCTTCCCTCCTCCTACCACTCCATCCCCCACAGCCATTTCCTCCTGTACCTCTACCCCCTTCCTCCTAGATTGTAAGCTCGAAAGAGTAGGGCCCTCTAACCCCTCGTGTGCTGTTTGATGTTACTGTACTGTTTTACTGTACCCCCTCTATTGTACAGCGCTGAGCAAACCCTTTGGCGCTATATAAACTCGATAAATAAATAAATAAAATGTGTTCAATACTTTTTCCCTCTGTCATTACATTTTATTACATATAACTTAATTTCTGAACTTATTTGTTTTGGTTTCTTTGTATGTATGGATTGCATGGGTTGTTACCGACATGTGGTGAACATTTCATGTCAATAGCACCTTTAGAAATATATTTATACAGACAAATGGTGACGTGTTCGATACTTATGTTACCGCTCTGTATCTATTTCTATACAGTACATATTTTTCCTTAGTCTGTTTATGTTTACATTCTGTATGCTGGTAGTCCATGGACTGGATGGACTGGTTAGTACGGCTCTGTATGATGTGGGATGTCTGGTTCTGGACGCGTGCTTTTTGTGTTTATGTTTCTTTGTTCAGGCTTGTTTAACTATAACTATGTAACCATCTCTAATGAATCCCATTTATATGAAGTCTCTTGTGTCAGACAAGAAGAAGATTGATACATTAACTACCTGCCGACCGCAGATAGCCAAATGACGGCTAAACTGCGGCCGGCCAGTTCTGAGTGGACGTCATATGACGTCCTCCCAGAACGCGCTCTCCTGCGCGCCCCAGGGGGCGCGCACCCGGCGATCTCCGTGATCGCTGTGTCCTACGGACACAGCTGATCACGTGATGTGGTAAAAGGCCAATCACAGCGGCCTTTTACCACTTGATCAGCGGTGTCCAATGACATGCTGATCACAGGGAAATGCAAGTGCCGGTTCTCGGCTGCACTTTCCTCACGCTGTCAGATCGTGAGGAAAGTACTGCCGAGAACCGGCAGTTGTCAGAGCGGGGATCGGCACCGATCATCAGGGCCACTGATGATCAGTGCCCTGATGATCGGTGCCCAACAGTGCCACCCGCAAGTTCCGCCCAGCAGTGCGCCCACTAGCTCCGCCCACCTGTGCCCAGCAGATCACCCACCTGTGCCCAGCAGTGCACCCACCTGTGCCACTCTGCAGTGCCACCTACATGTGCCCAGCAGTGCCACCCACCTGTGCCCAGCAGTGCACCCACCTGTGCCCACCCACCTGTGCCCACCAGTGCCACCCACCTGTGCCCAGCAGTGCACCCACCTGTGCCCACCCACCTGTGCCCACCAGTGCCACCCACCTGTGCCCACCCACCAGTGCTGCCCACCAGTGCCACCCACCAGTGCAGCCCAGCAGTGCTGCCAGTCAGTGCCACCACTCAGTGCCCAGGGGTTGTGCCAGTCAGTGCCGCCAGTCAGTGCCCAGCAGTGATGCCAGTCAGTGCCGTCTATCAGTACCCATCATCAGTGTCACCTATCAGTGCCGCCTATCAGTGCTGCATATTAGTGCCGCCTATCCGTGACACCTCATTAGTGCTGTCTATCAGTGCCGCCTATCCGTGCCACCTCATTAGTACTGCCTATCAGTGCCCTTTAGTGCTGCCTATCAGTGCCCATCAGTGCCGCCTATCAGTGCCCATCAGTGCTGCCTCATCAACGCACATCAGTGAAGGAGAAAAAATACCTGTTTGAAAAATTTTATAATAGAAACAAAGAAACGTTTTTTTTTTTCAAATTTTTTGCATTTTTTTTTTTTATAGCGCAAAAAGTAAAGCGCCCAGCGGGGAGTAAATACCACCAAAAGAAAGCTCTATTTGTGAGAAAAAAATGATCAAAATTTCATATGGGTACAATGTTGCACGACCGCGCAATTGTCAATCAAAGTGCGGCAGCGCTGAAAGCTGTAAATTGGCCTGGTAAATAAGGGGGTATAAGTGCCTGGTAGGCGAGGGGTTAATATCTATATATTAAACATCTGAGAAGCAGAAAGGGAAGAGTCACGTAGATCGTAATCTGCACCTGTGGAGCTCATTATAAAACTTACTTTATGAAACTTTTAATGTAACAAAGTATTTCCATTTAATACGTTTCCTCCCTAGATGTGGGAGGAGTTTATTGGCTTTACATGACAGTGTATGTAAACCGTAACAATACATTTCTCTTATTTGCTTCCTCTCATTATGTTAAAAATATAAAATGTTTTATTATATCTTTTTGACGAATGCAAAAAATAAACCACAAAAAAAAAAAAAACAGCTGTTTATCCAATCGGAAAGTGTGAGCTGATAATTTCCTGTGCTCTCTGCCTCTGGACTGTTATCGGGTAGCATTGTTCCCTGCTATCCCTGTAAACTACAAAACACCTCCCCCTGTTATAAAGAAGAGAGGGAGGTGATATAGTTAGTCTGGCTGAAAAAAGACAAAAGTCCATCCAGTTCAACCATAAAAAAAAGTTATAATCCTACACCCACAGCTGATCCAGAGGAAGGCAAAAAACCCAGCAAAGCACGATCCAATTTGCTCCTGCAGGGAAACAATTCCTTCCTGATCCCCCGAAGAGGCAATCGGATATTCCCTGGATCAACTTTCCCTATAAATGTTATATCCAGTTATATTCTGTGTATCCAAGAAACAATCCAGGACTTTCCTACAGCAATCCACTGAGCTGGCAACAACCAACTGAGGGAGTCTATTCCACATTCTCACAGCTCTTACTGTGAAGAAACCTTTCCGTGTTTGGAGATTACATTTCTTTTTGTAGCCATAACAAACTTTCGGCCCTCCGGTGACAATGCTACTCAGTACAGTTGTCACTCTAAGACAGGAAGTAGGTTAATGGTGGGATTATCAAGTGAAAGTAAGAGGGAAAAAAAAAAGAAAGAAAAAAGGAATGCAGCCACCACATCTATGGACCTGTATGCTGCAATACGCTCAATTTTTGTTTTTTGGGTTTAGATACACTTTAAGTCATACTAAACAGAATAAACGCCCTCTGACTATATAGAATGTCCATGGGCATGGAGAATTCTTATTTCCCCGCATTGATGGATATTGAGCTGTAGACAGATTACTATGGGCTGACCTACTCCATACACTCTACAGTCCATTAAATTCCATGATCAGTCACTCCATACACTGTGCTGTACATGGCATGCTATGGACCCCACACTCTATACAAGCCTTCCTCTGCCAGGGTTCCTTCAGCCTTCTCCACTGAATCATATTTAAATGAAGTGTCTTATGCCAATTAAGTAGTATATTGATACAAATTTGGCAAAGTATTGGGCCATCGGCCTTTCCACACATGACCTTTAAAGGCCCCCCAGTCTTAGTCTGTAGGGTTCAATGTTGAGTTGGCCCCGCCCTTTCCATACACATGACCTTTAATGGACCCCCAGTCTTAGTCCGTAGGGTTCAATATTGAGTTGGCCCCGCCCTTTGCAGCTATAACAGCTTCAACTCTTCTGGGAAGGCCGTCCACAAGGTTTAGGAGGGTGTCTATGGGAAGGTTGGACCATTCTTCCAGAAGCACATTTGTCAGGTCAGGCACTGATGTCGGGGGAGGAGGCCTGGCTCGCAGTCTCCACTCTAATTCATCCCAAAGGTGTTCTATGGGGTTGAGGTCAGGACTCTGTGCAGGACAGTCAAGTTCCTCCACCCCAAACTGGCTCCTCCATGTCTCCATGTCTTTATGGACCCTGCTTTGTGCACTGGTGGGCAGTCATGTTGGAACAGGAAGGGGCCATCCCCAAACTCTTCCCACAAAGTTGGGAGCATGAAATTGTCCAAAATGTCACCTTAAAAGTTCCCTTCACTGGAACTAAGGGGCTAAGCCCAACCCCTGAAAAACAACCCCACACCATAATCCCCCCTCCACCAAACTTTACACTTGGCACAATGCAGTCAGGCAAGTATCGTTCTCCTGGCCACCACCAAACCCAGACATGTCCATCGGATCAACAAACAGAGAAGTGTGATTGGTCCCTCCAGAGAACACATCTCCCCTGCTTTCGAGTCCAGTGGCGGCGTGCTTTACACCACGGCATCCAACACTTTGCATTGCACTTGGTGATGGAAGGCTTGGATGCAGCTGCTCGGCCATGGAAACCCATTCCATGGAGCTCTCTACACACTGTTGTTGGGCTCATCTGAAGGCCACACCAAGTTTGGAGGTCTTTAGCTATTGACTCTGCAGACAGTTGGCGACTTCTGCGCACTGTGCACTTCAGCATGCGTTGACCCCGCCCTGTCATGTGATGTGGCCTACCACTTGGTGGCTGAGTGGCCGTTGTTCCCAGTCGCTTCCACTTTGTTATAATCCCACTAACAGTTGAGCGTAGAATATTTAGTAGCCGGGAAATGTCACGGATGGACTTATTGCCCAGGTGACCACCTATCACGGGACCACGCTTGGAGTCACTGAGCTCCTGAGAGCGACCCATTCTTTCACCAATGTTTGTAGAAGCCGTCTGCATGCCTAGGGGCTTGATTGTATACACCTGTGTCCATGGAGGGGATTGGAGCACCTGAATCACATGATTGAGAGGGCGGGGCCAACACGTCTGGCAATATAGTGTATATATATATATATATATATATATATGACATAGATAGTAATGTCCATCTGCAAGGCTCGTTCTAACTTACCACACAGGACTATTTATATACCAAGTATTTATATTCGGTTTCCTGGTGGATGTGGGAAGAGTTTATCAGTTGACAATTATATCACACTAAACAGGAAAACTCCACCTGACTACACAGAATGGAAAATTCCCTTTCCCCGCATTGAGCTATATGTAGGAACTGCACTGTACATTGAATACGATGGACTGACCTACCCATACACTCCGCTGCCCGTTAATTATCACGATCAGTCACTCTATACATTGTGCTGTACATAACATGCTATGGACCCCACACTGTATATGCTGGACTACCATGCTACATACACTTCACTGTACACTGCATTCTGTAAAGCACCACATTCTGTATGCTACGCTGTACATTACATCCTCTGCACAGCCATACTCTATATACTGTGCTGTACGTGTCACAGAGTGGGTCTGCACAATCTATACCACGCACTCTTCATTGCAGAAGCTGGTCGATTATTTATTGGACTTCTTGGAAGGGACTCATTGGAAGGTTTTCCAACGATCATCGCAGTGGATGCAGGCATCCAGTCAATACAGTGTCCCAGCACAGGGGGCACCCCCGTCCACCTCCCTTGTGTGGAGAGAGGAATTGGTTATGAATTATAAACGAATAGGAAGGAATGGCCAGTCATACTCTGAAGCATGATATTCCATATCCATATGCTGTGCCATACTGTACAATTGCACACTAAGTGTGCTACAATGTGCATTTCACACTGTGGGCCACCACATGCTATACGCTGTGCTGTAAGTCACATACTTCAGAGGACCAGATTCCTTATGAGCAGAGTACATTGCATACACTGAAATGTCACAAATTATATCCTGTATTGTACATACTCTACACACCGCACTCTGTATGCTGCACTGTACAGAACTACACAGCATTCAGCACTGTGCTTCATATACCACTCCACACTGAACACTGTGCTGTACATAAGCACTGCACTGTATTTCACATCACTCCACTCTGTACACTACACTGTGCATATTATACCTCTCCACCATGTACCCTGAATTCTACAAAATATACCTCTCCACTCTGTACATTGAGTTGTAAATATTATACCTCTTCACTCTGTACACTGTGTTGTACATAGTAATTATTTCCATTCTATACATTGTGCTGTATATACTATATCTCTACATTCTGGACACTGTGCTGCACATAGTATACGGTACCTCTCCACTCTGTACACTGTTCTGTGCATAATATACCTCTTCACCCTGTACAATGTCCGCTATATATTATACCACTCCACTATGTACACTGTGCTGTATGTACATTTTATACCTCTCCACTCTGTACACTATGCTGTACATATTATACCTCTTCATCCTGTACAATGGCCTGTATAAATTATACCTCTCCACTCTGTACACTATGCTGTACATATTATACCTCTCCCCTCTGTACACTGTGCTGTATATATTATACCTCTCCACTCTTTACACTGTGCTGTACATATTATACCTCTCCACTCTGTACACTGTGCTGTACATGTTATACTTCATCACAATATACACTGCGCTGTACATATTATACTTCTCCACTCTGTACACTATGCTGTACATGTTTTACCTCTCCACTCTGTACACTGTGCTGTACATAGTATACCGCTTCACCCTGTACAATGTCCGCTATATATTATACCTTTCAACTATGTACACTGTGCTGTACATAATATACCTCTCCACTCTGTACACTGTGCTGTACATATTATACCTCTCCCCTCTGTACACTGTGCTATACATATTATACTTCTCCACTCCTTACACTGTGCTGTACACATTATACCTCTCCACTCTATACAATGTGCTGTAAATATTATACCTCTTCACCCTGTACATTGTGCTGTACACATTATACCTCTCCCCTCTGTACACTGTGTTGTACATATTATACTTCTTCACAATATACACTGTGCTGAACATATTATACTTCTCCGATCCTTACACTGTGCTGTACACATTATACCTCTCCACTCTATACACTGTGCTGTACACATTATACCTCTCCACTTTATACACTGTGCTGTACACATTATACCTCTACATTCTATACACTGTGCTGTACACATTATACCTCTCCACTCTATACACTGTGCTGTACACATTATACCTCTCCACTTTATACACTGTGCTGTACACATTATACCTCTTCACCCTGTACATTGTGCTGTACATATTATACCTCTCCACTCTGTACACTGTGCTGTACACATTATACCTCTCCACTTTATACACTGTGCTGTACACATTATACCTCTACATTCTATACACTGTGCTGTACACATTATACCTCTACATTCTATACACTGTGCTGTACACATTATACCTCTCCACTGTATACACTGTGCTGTACATATTATACCTCTCCACTTTATACACTGTGCTGTACATATTATACCTCTCCACTTTATACACTGTGCTGTACACATTATACCTCTTCACCCTGTACATTGTGCTGTACATATTATACCTCTCCACTCTGTACACTGTGCTGTACACGGTAATTCTCTCCATTCTATACACTGTGCTGTACATACTATACCTCCCCAATCTGGACACTGTGATGTACATAGTATACCTCTCAACCCTGTACAATGTCAATGTTCTGTATATACTATACCTCTCCGCTGTGCTGTACATAATATACTCCCACCACTAATCATTAAGCAGGTGTCCCGCGTGTTGAAAGTCGGATGGTTCCTGCTGAACCGGCTGACTTTCAGTACTCATGTGCTCCTTTCTCTTCAACAGAAGCCCGGTCTAATGACCGGTTTGGGGCGCACGTTCTCGCTGGAAAAACAGCATTCAGTCGGAGCATGTAGCCAATGGGTGCTGTGCTAATCTGTGTATTCTGGTGGGTGGGGGTGGGGGGGGGGGTCCCTGCTGTCAGAATACAGCACAGCAGGAGAGATCCCTGCACCTACATCATTTATGTGGATTCAGGGATCGATTGTCAGCCTTGTTTCTCCCAACCACCTGGTTGAATGATGAACACCGCGCATGCGTACCCGGCTTTAGATCTTTGAGTTGCGTCCCATTTGTGGGCCAGACACATATTTTCGGTCTATTTTTAATCCTGCCGTAGAGCCACAGATGACAGGGATAAGGCTTATGTTTTCCTGGCCACATGGCACTGTGGAAATCCCCTTGTTAAATAGTTGAACTTCAAATGTTTTCCATTCCTGGGAGGGGGGGGGGGGGCATTCTGGAAAAGTTTGTGAGCTCCCATGCTGGCGGCCACTAGCAGAAGGAAAGAATGTGAAATTTATGGAGCCAATCAAACTAAAGCAGATCCAAAATAAAAATTCAAATAAAAAAAGAAAATCACGCTTTACATTAACCTAATAGCGTTCACGTGGACAGGAACAAATAAAGTTATATATTTAGGAAAAAAAAATACCTTTTACTTTCCATTGATAGAAAATGGCAGTTACTAGGAAGAGTCAAGTAACCTAGTGCCTATGAAGCCTAGATCACATGCAGGGGCGTATTTACCACAAGGCACTTGCCTAGGGTGGCATTTTTCAGGGGGGCAGCACCCCCCCCCCCCAGAAGAAGGGATGAAAGAAGGGACATGCATGCCATAGGAACCAGGTGGGATCCAAGAGAGGCTGCGGGCTGCTTGATGGTGTATGTAGAGCCTGACTGTCGTTCCCGGGGATGTCCGGAGCTGTGAAGACGAGTGTCTTTTTCTCTCTATTGCCAGGGGGGTTAGTGGAAGGATCTCCCAGGTGGGGGGCAGGGGTGTTGTTGGTGTCAGGCTCTCTCCACAGGAGGGGGAAGGGGGGTGGTGTTGGTTGGTGTCCGTAGAGGCAGACGAGTTTTGTGCAGCACAAAACCTAAATACACCACTGATCACATGATCTCTGGTTATGGGGTGCTTTGCTGGTGTTTCATGTCATTAGAGACTGTAGGATATGAGTTCACATTACTCAGCAGAGGAGCGGGGTGGTGTGGACTAGGATAACGCGTTTTTTACCAATGGAACAGAAGCAATGGGTTGTAAAGGAAGGTGGGCCAAGTATCCTCTTGCCCCCTGGTCCAACACTGTGTAGACTCTACTTACACACCAGTAAGAGTCCCTGGTGGTAGGGAGGAGCTTAGGATAAGGGGGTTGGTGCCAATGATGGGGAGCATTTGACTGCATTTTCTACACAGCAAACTATAATGGCGTACTTCGGGATGTATCAGATGGGGCAACCAGGATGGAGAATAGAGTCATTTATCAATCAGGCTGTGCTCCACTAATTAAAATTGCATTCCTAAACCGTGGGTCCTCTTACCTGTCACATTGACTTCAGTGATTTTACTTGGTGGTACCCGTCCCCAGACATCCACCAGGCTAGCTGTGTGTATGACCAGATGGCTTCCACTCAGGACCTCTCGGACGTCATCGTATGAAGAGATATCTCCACAGATGAGCTTGACCTTTACTCTGTCTAGGAAAGAGCAAAAATGAAGACAGCTCAGACAAAAATAAAATAAGGTCTCTAAAATATCTGTGAAAGTTTTCATTCAACTGCCATGGTATAGCCAGTAGTGGTTAGTCTAGTTTAACTGGACTTGTTGTATATTGTTGGTGTTTTGTACCTTCTCCAAGTCACTTCTTCAGTTCCATTGAGTGTCAGGAAAATACTCCACCATTTATATCCACACAGCCAGCACCAATGCCTTAACCCAATTAGCGTGGAATGTCTAGATTTGTATTCTCCAAGAACAGGAAGGATAATCAACATCTCCAAGAAGCCATTCTGGGCTTGGACATTCAACATCTACAAGAAGAAATCCTGGGCTTGGACATCCAACATCTACAAGAAGCCATCCTGGGATTGGGCATTTGACATCTACAAGAAGCCATCCTGGGCTTGGACATTTAACATCTACAAGAAGCCATCCTGGGCTTGGACATTTAACATCTACAAGAAGCCATCCTGGGCTTGGACATTCAACATCTACAAGAAGCCATCCTGGGCTTGGACATTTAACATCTACAAGAAGCCATCCTGGGCTTGGACATTCAACATCTACAAGAAGCCATCCTGGGCTTGGACATTCAACATCTACAAGAAGCCATCCTGGGCTTGGACATTCAACATCTACAAGAAGCCATCCTGGGCTTGGACATTCAACATCTACAAGAAGCCATCCTGGGCTTGGACATTCAACATCTACAAGAAGCCATCCTGGGCTTGGACATTCAACATCTACAAGTATCTATTTATGTTCTTGGACAATGCAGATGCATGTTGATGACATTTTGTCGCTTATCCAAGCCACTTTATCCATTCCTGAAAGTTTCAGGAAGATACCCCAACATTTATGTCTACACTGGTATAAACCAACACCTTAAGCAAATCACCATGGAAGGTGTAGCTGTTGATTTTCCAAGAATACAAGATATACAATCAACATCTACAAGAACCCATCCTGTTCTTGGACAATGTTGGTTGATGATGAAGACATTTCATAGCTTATCCAAGCCGCCTCCTCAGTTCTACTAAGATTCAGGAAGATACCTCAGGATTTGAATCCCCACAGGTAGCACCAACACCTCAATTCAATCACCATGGAATGTGTAGATGTTGACTGTCCAAATATAGGATGAACAATCAACATCTGCAAGAACCCATCCTAGTCTTGGATGATTGACATCTGCAAGAATTCATCTTGTGCTTAGACAATGTTGATTGACAATGAAGACATTTTGTAGCTTATCCAAGCCACCTCCTCACTTCTAATGAGTGTCAGGAAGATACCACAGCATTTATAGCCATACAGGTAGCACCAACACCTCAATCCAGCCACCATGGAATGTGTAGATGTTGAGTGTCCAAGAAGAAGATGGACAATCAACATCTGCAGGAACCCATCCTAGTCTTGGATGATTGACAACTACAAGAATCCATATTGTTCTGGGACAATGTTGGTTGATATTGAAGAGGTTTCTCCAAACCACTTCTTCAGTTCCGATGAGCGTCAAGAAGATACCCCAGCATTTATATTTACACAGGTAGCACCATCTCCTCAATCTAATCACCATGGAATGTGCAGATGTTGATTGTCCAAAAACAAGATGAACAATCAACATCTGGAATAACCCATCCAAGTCTTGGACGGTTGACATATACAAGAATCCATCTTGTACTTAGACCAATGTTTCTCAACATTTTTCATTCAAGGCACCCTTTAAAATTACGGACAATCCCTAGCCACCCTTTAAATTATGGACAGTCCCAGGGCACCCTTTAAAATTATGGACAGTCTTGAGGCACCCCACTCTAAAATGTGAAAAGCTTTTCTAATAGTTTTATATAACGCAGCAACATCCACACATGTAGGACATCCACAGAGTGCAGGGGTGAGGAGTATGTAATGTACAGCATGCAGGAGTCAGGCATATATAATGTACATAGGGCTGGGGTGAGGAGTATGCAATGTATGGCATGCAGGAGTCAGGCATATATAATGTACATAGGGCTGGGGTGAGGAGTATGCAATGTATGGCATGCAGGAGTCAGGCATGTGTAATGTACATAGGGCTGGGGTCAGGAGTATGTAACATACAGAGTGCAGGGGGTCGGGTGTCTGTATGTACAGAGTGCAGGTGCCAGGAGTATGTAATGTACAGAGTGTAGGTGCCAAGAGTATGTAATGTACAGAGTGCAAGGGTCTGGAGTATGTACTGTACAAAGTGCAGGAGGTCAGGTGTCTATAATTTACAGAGTGCAGGGAGTCAGGTGTCTATAATATACAGAGTGCAGGTGCCAGGAGTATATAATGTACAGAGTGCAGGTGCCAGGAGTATGTAATGTACAGAGTGCAGGTGCGAGGAGTATGTAATGTACAGAATGCAGGCATCAGGAGTATGTAATGAACAGAGTGCAGGTGTCAGGAGTATGTAATGTACAGAGTGCAGGGGTCAGGAGTATGTAATGTACAGAGTGCAGGGGTCAGGAGTATGTAATGTACAGCGTGCAAGGGTTAGGAGTATGTGATGTACAGAGTGCAGGGGTCAGGAGTATGTGATGTACAGAGTGCAGGGGTCAGGAGTATGTAATGTACAGAGTGCAGGGGTCAGGAGTATGTAATGTACAGAGTGCAGGTGCCAGGAGTATGTAATGTACAGAGTGCAGGTGCCAGGAGTATGTAATGTACAGAGTGCAAGGGTCTGGAGTATGTACTGTACAAAGTGCAGGAGGTCAGGTGTCTATAATTTACAGAGTGCAGGGAGTCAGGTGTCTATAATATACAGAGTGCAGGTGCCAGGAGTATATAATGTACAGAGTGCAGGTGCCAGGAGTATGTAATGTACAGAGTGCAGGGGTCAGGAGTATGTAATGTACAGCATGCAAGGGTTAGGAGTATGTGATGTACAGAGTGCAGGGGTCAGGAGTATGTTATGTACAGAGTGCAGGGGTCAGGAATATGTAATGTACAGAGTGCAGGGGTCTGAAGTATGTAATGATCAGTGTGCAAGGGTGAGGAGTATGTGATATACAGAGTGCAGGGGTCAGGTGTATCACAAACCATTGATACCATCCTATTCCACTTCTTCCATGCCTATAGCTATAAGCAGCATGATGGAGATATCCACTGGATTCAAGAATTACAAAACGTTTATCCGTGAGTGCAATCATTTCATTTTAATTACTCTTTTTATAGTGCTGGAGCACTTTGTGCTTTGGTTTTGTTTTCCTGAAATAAGCTCTTCGACCTTGTTAGCGTCCCTGGATACCCATGTTATTTCAGTGTGTTTCCTCAAACGTTTCCAAGTACTTACCTCACTACCTCTGAGTCATCACTGAAATGTTTGAAAGAACTGAAACCTCCAGAGCACTGAGCGTTATGAAGCCATTTAGTGACCACGGACAGTTATGTAAGTCAGCACAGATGTATAAGGAGGAACGTCTGAGCACTGGGTGTGGACCCCGAGGAGTCAGATCTTTCTTTCCTTCAAGGAAATGGGAGGATTTTGCAGAGCAAAATCGTTTTCTGTTAAACGAATCCAGCAATAAACACAATTAGCAATCTAGGGAGTCGAGGGAGATGACGCTGGGTTAAAATGACCCCCAAATTACATCCCACTCATCACATTTTTTTTGTTAGTTTTGGACAGACTGGAGAGGAGTTAAAGGCTCCGATGCCCAGCACAGGCAGGCAGACGACCCCACATACTCCGGTACAATTAACTAATATTGTGGCATTGTCTCTGTCTCCAGCCTGCTGACTGGACAGTGAAAGAGCAGCAGAAGATTGATAAGGTGATCTCTCTGCTTGTTTTGCTCTCTCTTCCTATCAGCATGTTCCTAGTCGGCACATTTGCCAGGAGCACACCCGATCCCGGTGATGCCCTTCCAGTCTGAGCTCTGTTTGCATGAGGTGTTTGATGTCTAGTTGAGCTCAGGTATTTACACTATTGGCATTTCACAAAAATGTACCTAATGATATGTGAATGAGTGCAGAGCTGTAGTCTTTTGTGTCTTTTATATATTACAGTGTGCCCAGAGTTTAGCTTTCAGCTTTTTAGGTTTGCATTGCTGTCTATATCCTCCCTTGGGACATGGTCCCCAACAGAGGCAAAGACTGCAACTGGCTGACTTCCCATTCTTCCCCAAAACATTTTCCTTCCGGAATGAGGTTTGTGTTTTTATCCAACAGACAGAAGGTGTTCTGAAGAGTGATCTGTTATCCTACCCATACACCGAATGTAGGGAGATGTAGTTGTGGGGGTGAGCCTACATCATTAGGAACTCATCTTCCAGCAGCTGCCCCTTCAAGAATTTTCCAAGCCAAGGTAATAAGAAGAAATAAAGCTGTGGCATGTTATAGAGGGTGGGTGGGGGGTGGGGGGTAGGTGCGGAGGTGCATTTACGTATGTCTAGCTCAACACAAAGACTGAACACCAGGTTTGATCTTTATTGCATACTTAACATGGGTCCAACTTGGCACAAAGTATGCAAATCTCAAACCTGAGGGGCCACTGAGAAGGCTGGAAGTCACTGTAGTAGTTGGTGCTACTACAGTGATCACTGTGGTCTTCTGGATCCTGCTTAGGTTCTGTGCAAGTGACTTCCCCTCTGCACACTGACCCCAGGGGGTCATTTGATTGGCAATGCTGCCATTCATAGAATGCTTTATATTTTTTTCAATGAATACAAGAGATTCACTGAATGGATGCGGTGGAGAGGAGGGGCGGTAACATCACAATCTTTGCCTCATCAGAGAATGCCTTGTATTTACTGGAAAAAAAAAATACAAAACATTCTGTAGCACCCTCTAGGTTTAGCTAGACAGGCTTTGTTGGGTTTTTTTTTAATTAGATAGAGGCTGGATTGCATCCTGGGATGAGTCAGCCTGGGAGTAAGGTAGTGAGTTCACATCAGTACAGGCTAGAAGGCTCTACAAGTCAGGGGTTCTGGAGCCCTCCCACCCTTCCAGAAACTTAGAGATTTCTGGAAGAGGGATGGAGGAGGGGAGAAGGCCAAGATCTGCATGTTTGAGGAACCTTGGTCAGTTCCCAGGCAGGAGGCTGGGCATGGTCACCAAGGAAAAACCTTAAATATGCGGGGGAGTCGGGTGGCAGATGGGTTAAGTGAAGGCTGGATTGTGGAGCCTGGGAGGGGGCCCCAAGGAGGGGAGCCTACCTACAGGCTGATTGCTGGAAAGGAGGATCTCTAGGTTTAGCTAGACAGGCTTTTTGGGGGGTTTTTTATTAGATAGAAGCTGGGTAGCAGCCTGGGATGAGTCAGCCTGGGAGTAAGGTAGTGAGGTCACCTCAGGACAGGCTGAAAGGCTGTACAGGGCAGGGGTTCTGGAGCCCTTCCAAAAACTTAGAGAGTTCTGGAAGAGGGGTGGAGGAGGGGAGAAGGAGGAACCTTGGTCAATCCCCAGCTAGGAGGACAAACCTTAAATTTGCAGGGGAGTCGAGTGGAATATGGGTTAAGTGAAGGCTGGATTGGATTATGGAACCTGGGAGGGGGCCCCAAAGAGGGGTGCCTACCTGCAGGCTGGTTGCTGGTGGAAAGGAGGATCTCCACTGCCCAAAGTCTCCTAAGGAGGACATCCTGAGCAGCATGGAAGGAGCCAGCCCAGCAAAAGACCTGAAAGCAGCTACCAACCCATTAAGCTGACAGGAGAGGACAGTGTGAGTACTTCTACACCCCATGGACCAAAGAAGGGAGAGGACAGTCAGGTGCAAGACCCAACTAATTTTCATCCAGTGCTACTTACCAGGCAGATCTTGGAATCCCTTACCCAGGGTTACCCTCAGTGCAGCTAGATGAAGAGGAGGATTCATCTGGGGTCTGAGGAGGTACACCAAGGGGACTTCAGTGCTCCTTAGCAGAGACAGGTGCTATTTTTGATCCTCCTTTTTGTACAGTATTGTTGCTAAGAAGTTTGCAGTTCCTTGGGCATCCCATATACCCCTAGACCCCATCCAAGTTGTTAACCCCTTAATAAAAAACAACTAAAAGCCAGCTCAAGGACTGCTTACTTACTCTGAATGCTCAAGTGTGGAAAATGCATGTTGCCTGGCTGTGCAGAGCTTAGGGGGACCCAATCAAATCCAGAGGCTTCTGCGGGGATAGTGCTACACATCCACGAATGGAGATGGCACTAAGCAGCAGACTCCCTGTGCTCTGTGTACAGAAGGGAAGCCATTGGCATACAACCCAAGTAGGACCCAGAAGAAGTGGTGATCACTGTAGTAGCACTGACTACTGAGGTGGTTGTCAGCTTCCCCAATGGCCCATCAGGTATGAGATATGAAGACTTACATCATGCCAAGCTGGACCGATGTAACTGTCATACAGATAATTCCCAAAGTTAAGCTTTAACAAAAGTGCATTGAGGTGAAGAAATGTTCAAGCCAAACATCCAGTCATGTGTGAAGCTCGGAATTTCTCCGGTCTGTAATTGGACAACCAAAACGAACACAAGTTTAGGACTTCACGCTGTGATCCTCTAACCTCCTGCACATTCCTACGTCTATGTGAAAAAAACCACAATACAGACATAACCACAGAGGCGATTC
This sequence comes from Staurois parvus, assembly GCF_062004578.1. Classification (NCBI taxonomy): domain Eukaryota; kingdom Metazoa; phylum Chordata; class Amphibia; order Anura; family Ranidae; genus Staurois; species Staurois parvus. The sequence goes on from NW_028318831.1 coordinate 215,811, forward strand.
ATATTCTGGTTGGTTCCCAACTGGCTGCCTATTCCTCAGCAATAAAAGACGTGTTGATAAGGCCATTCAGCGCCTTCATGGCAGGTGCAATAGCCCAAACAATGGCTGAATGTGTCAACCGGACTCTGGGAACAAAGAGAAGGGACAATGTCAAAAGTGGCCAAACTGTATTAGGAAAGGGAAGCGGCCGTCACATAGCTATAGTAGATGCCCAAAAATTGTCACCGTACATTACATGTGAGACTTCCCGTACCCACAGCAAGTCTAAAAAGAAAATAATTTCCCATAGCCCTTCACCTCACACTCAATCTTAATTCCTACCATCACCTTCTCCTTGACCGAACCTTTAAGGCTAGGTTCACACTTTTTCACTAGGATCCATTGCATTGTGTTAGGGCAAGCCATTAAAACGAATAGGCTGGCAATGCATCAAAAGGTCCAAGAATAATATAAGAAAATAGAATAGTCACATGGCTGGAACATTCCGAGGGCCTGGTGGAATCCACAAGGTGAGGGCCTGGTGGAATCCACAAGGTGTGTTTGCTGAACATGCCATAATTAGAGGTGCCGTAATGGTGTCACCTGCCATCACCTTCAATCAAGGCGTTATTGTGAAACTGTACACTTCCAGTTCTCCATAGAGGAAGACCAGACTGCGGAAACACAACAGATGATTCTATCAAATTGGACGGTTTTAGTGTGATTTCTCCATAAACCGGCTAGACTCTACCGTGCGTGTCTGGTCACCTCCTGACGTCATCCCAGCTGTTTCCTCCTGCAGCCTGCCATGTTTAGGATATCAGAACCCATCTGCTGAGTCCTGGGAAAGGACAATATGAGGTGGACAAATGGTGACGATATTCCTGTCCTTTAGAGCTCTGGACGGGGTGTGGTAAGAGACATGTATCCCCCCAAAGGAAGACGGTGCGGGTGGGGGGATGTATGGGCAGGATGTTGGGTGCATCTAATAACAGGAAACATTGCATGATGGAGTTGCAGAGTTTCAATCAATTGCGCTTGGTCTTTATTTATTATTATTATACAGGATTTATGGCACCAACAGTTTGCTCAGCGCTTTACAATATAACGGGAGACAATACAGCAACAATACAGTTCAATACAAGAGGGCTAGGAGGGCGCTGATCCTCAGAGCTTACAATCTAAGACTGCTGTGCATCACAATTGCATAGTTACATGGTTAGTAAGGTTGAATAAAGACAATAGTCCATCCAGTTCAACCTGTATGGGTGTGTGCATGCTCATGTCAAGAACCCACATCCTAAATCCCTGTATATTGTGTTCACTAAGATGCCCATCTAAGAGTTTTTTTTTTTAAACTATCAATACTTCTTAGAATTTAAGCTCCCAGGATCAGGGCCCACCTAACCCTCTTGTATTGAACTGTATTGTTGCTGTATTGTCTCCCTTTATAATGTAAAGTGCTGAGCAAAGTGTTGGCGCCATATAAATCCTGTATAATAATAATAAAGAGGGAGGGGCTGGTGGTACAAAAGGTAATAACTGTGGGGGATGGACTGGTAGGAGGAATAGAAGATTCCGTTATAAGCTGAAGGCAGGCATTTATTTATTTATTTCAGGTACTTATACAGCGCCGTCAATTTATGCAGCACTTTACATATATATTGTACATTCACATCAGTCCCCGCCCCCGAGGGGCGTAGAATCTAAGGTCCCTAACTCACATTCATACATACACATACTAGGGACAATATAGACAAGAGCCAATTCACCTCCCAGCATGTCTTTGGAGTGTAGGAGGAAACCGGAGTAGCCACACAGGCCAGGTTGGTTAGCAAGTGCTGACCCTTTAGCCACTGTGCCGCCCAGTCTGTCCCACATAGTAGAATGCGGTAGGATAAATCTCACTTTAACACTTTCCTGAAGATTTTCAAACACCTAACTCCAGCTCATAAAACTTTTAAAGACAGTAAATGGTATGCGCGAGCAATTTAACTTTTTTTTTTAGCTTTGGAAAGAATCAGGATGGATTAGAACGCTTCTCAGTGTTTTCTTACTAAAGTATTGAAAAGAAGGGAGTGCCACTCTACTTTGTAAAGTCCATTAAAAAGGTTTTGTTCTGCTCAGCACTCCCCCTTCATCAGGACTCGTAGGGCGATGAGCATGGAGTGAGGGATACCATCCTGCACTGTAAATTGGAACCCAGGTAGGCATACCGTGCCATGAAAATGTTTCCTCCCCCTAGAAATGATCCACATGTCATGTTACAACCAAAACCGTCAATGTATTTTATTGGGATTGGATGTGATGGACCGACACAAAGTGGCACATAATTGTGAAGTGGAAGGAAAATGAGAAATGGATTCCAACATTTTTTACAAATACTGCCCTTCAAACTTTGTGGGGGGCCAGATTGTGGCCAGTGAGAGTAGAAAATGCTCTGGCATCAGTGGGCGTAAACAATACCCTAGGGTTGGTGGTCAGTGGGGGGGAACAGTGCCCCACAGACCCCTGATCTGAACCATTCCATTGTAGGTCTGACTGGATGTTTCGGGTCATTGTCCTTTTGGAAGGGGAAACTCCACCCCGGTCTCAAGTTTTTGCAGGCTCTAACAGATTTTCTTCTAAGATTGCCCTGTATTTGGCTCCATCTATCTTCCTATCAACTCTGCCCAGCTTCCCTGTCCCTGCTGAAGAAAAACATTCCCACCACATGATGCTGCCACCACCATGTTTCACGGTGGGGATGGTGTGTTCAGGGTGATGTGCAATGTTAGTTTTCCGCCACACCTAGCGTTTTGCTTTTAGGCCAAAGTTGAATTTTGGTCTTATCTGACCAGAGCCCCTTCTTCCACGTTTGCTGTGTCCCCCACATGGCTTCTGCAAACTGCAAACAGGTCTTCTCATGGCTGTCAACAATGGCTTTCTTCTTGCCACTCTTCTATATAGGCCAGATTTGTGGAGTGCAAACCTCTGAGGGCTTCACAGACCAGCTGTATTTATACTGAGATTACATGACACACAGGAGGGCTCTATTTACTAATTAGGTGACTTCTGAAGGCAATTGATTCCACTAGATTTTAGTTAGGGGTATCAGAGTAAAGGGGGCTGAATACAAATGCACGCCACACTTTTCAGATATTTGTATAAAAATGTTGATAACCATTTCTCATTTTCCTTTCGCTTCACAATTATGTGCCACTTTGTGTTGGTCTATTACATCAAATCCCAATAAATACATTGACGTTGCTGGTTGTAACATGATGAAATGTGGAAAATTTCAAGGGGTATGAATACTTTTTCAAGGCACTGTACACAGATCATGCAGTTGCATAGGCAGAGATAGTCATCAGCATGATCTGTACAGTCCAGAATGGTATCGCTCACCCCATGGTTATGCTACAAATCCTGATGAAGGGGGAGTGTTGAGCCCTAGAAATGTGTTGGTTGTTGCAGAATAAAGTCTTTTATTGGACTGCACAAACTAGCTGTGCATGGTAGCCAATCAGCTTCTAACCTCAGCTTGTTCAAATAACTTTGACTTTATTGCACCAGATTTTGCACTCTCTGGTTTTAGTAAATCTCCCCCAATGGGTACCTGTCCTTAACCTCGCTAGCGATATTCCCGAGTGTAGCTCGGGGTAAAATGTCAGTACCACAAGCTGTAACCCCCCCGAGCTACACTCAGGCTTACCATGCGGCGCTGCATAGGGAGTCCCTGCAGAGCTTACCTTGTCCTTCGCTCCCACGATGTGTCCCCTGCGGCATCCCCGGCCATCTCCTCCGGCAGATGCCGGCTTCCGGCTTCTGTGTTCCGGTCCCTGTGACGCCAGGACATATGGGCGCCGCCGGCGGCAAGAAATTTGAACATTTAAAGAAATTGTCATTTTTTTTCCAAACAAATTTTACATAGTAAAACATTCCTGTATCAACCCATTTCACATACATTTTGTCCTGATTGCTTTGTCCGGCGCCCTGCCAGCATGTCTGTTCTTTCTGCCTGGAAACTGGGAAGCGTCCATGGCATCCAAAAAGTGTCCCTTTAGGTCAAAAGCGGTTTTAGACCGGCTAGAGAACAGCGATAGTAAATCAGAACTACTTGCAGAATTGGGTGATAATGATTCGTGGGGGAAATTCCTCATCAGAAAACGATTTTGCGACTTTGCTCAGCGATGTGCGAACTTGGCGCTCTATTTCAAATTTCAGTGTTTTCGGTTCGATTATATTATTGAATTAAATTTATTATTATTATATTATTATTTTTTATGATTATTTATTAAATTATAATTTATGATTTCGTGTTTCAAATTTGATCATACCCGGGATGTTTACTAGACTCTTGTGTGGACAGATTTCAGTGAGTTATTCCTAAAAATTATAGCCTACAATAAAAAAAACTACATATTTCCATGCAAAATAATGTACTGCTTTCAGCACCAAAAATCTGAAATAATCATACCGCCAGGGAGGTTAAGAACCTCAGGGGATCTGAGGGCATGTCCAGTTGGTTGCGATCCAATGGCAGCTGTACAGTGTACCTGTTCCTTTAACTCGTTTTTTTCCCCACTTTAACAGAACCCTATGTACATCTCTGGAGTTTCGTCATTGCAGCGTGATATTGTGTAAGGAACACGAGGACACAATGATTGCCGCAAGAGCACGTGCGTCTGTTGTGATTACACTCAGACACTTCCAAGGCTATCTGATAGGTTGATCTTTCGCCAGTCTTGTGACACGTATGGATGATATGTGGCTGGACATAAATGCATACGGTTTCTTTATTTAGCAAATTCGGTGAAAGGCAGCCACAGGCTAGAGAGGATAGCATGGTTGTGTAGCAGCTCTTTATTACCCTTTACTGTTGCCCAGTATCTGCGAATGGCAGTTTGCCAAGGTACCCCTTGTCCAAGTGTGGGGAGGTGCAGCGCAGTGTGGCGGCAGTAACTACACAGAGTCCGGCTGCAGGAAACAGAGTTCTACTTTACAATTAGTTCAGAAGGACACCCAACCAGGAACACTCACAGTTTGTAACAGAATTTGGAGCGTAGTAAGTCCTAGATGTGTGTGTGGCCTGGCCGGTCTGTGCCCAAATAGGATACCAGGAAGGATGGTGCATCCCTATCCTGTCCCTATGAGTCTGGAACCTTTCCTTACCATGAGTCACTTTCCCTAACAGATGGGTGACCTGTCCATACACTACCCAATCCACCAAAATGAAGCACAGAAGCCAGGGTCTTAACCACTTCCCAACCAGCCGTTGCATATAAACGGCCGGACGGTGGCACTGCAGGGTCGGGTGGCTGTTTATAAACGGCCTCCCCGCACCCTGCTTGTGCACGCTCCCTGGGAGCGCGCAGCACCGCGATCCGGTGCCCTCTGTGTCCTCCAGACACAGCGGAACACTGATCGTCGGACGGGACCTCTGTACGAGGTCCCAATCATGTGATCACTGATTGGTCAATCAGTGATCACATGCAAAGTAGTAAGCAAGATGTCACTTCTGACATCATCCCTTACTACTAGTGAAATCTGTGAATGATCACAGAGGTCACATGGTACAAGGCTATTCACAACAGCCTTGTACCATGTGACAAGCTGTGACCAATCACAGCTCACTCAGTACTTCTCAATGAGTATGAGGAGAAATGATTGCTTTTATATCCTATATGGGTGTAAAAGCAATCAGTGTAAAAAAAAAAAATCTTCATCACCCCCCACAAGTTGTACAGTGTCACCATGGTGATACTGTACTGCTAGGGTGACAGTATGTAAAAAAAAAAAAATAATAATAATATAAAAAAAATAAAATAAAAATGTTAAAAAAAATGTTTAAAAATTATAATGTTTGATTATAAACTAATTTGGATTTTTTTTTTTTTTTTACTAAAAAGATAACGGAATAAATTTTGGCAAAGATTTATGATGAAATATTATTTATTTGCAAAATTTTATTAAAAAAACACTTTTTTTCAAAATTTTTGGACTTTTTCATTTACATAGCAAAAAAAATAAAAATCCCAGCAGTGAATAAATACCACCAAAATAAAGCTTTATCTGTCTCAAAAAAATGGTAAAAAATTCATTTGGGTACAGTGTTGCATGACCGCGCAATTGTCATTCAAAGTGTGATAACGCTGAAAGCTGAAAATTGCCCTGGTCAGGAAGGGGGTGAAAGTGTCCGGTCTGGAAGTGGTTAAATAGACTCTGCATGACCCAAGATATCGCCAGTCACATGGGGTGGCAGCATCCAACTGGATCACTTCCACAGTGACCCAGGAAACCATAGAGAAGCATGTTCCTCTCGATTTCCTCCCCTCCTGCAATGCTGTGGTATTGAGCACCAAATGCAGAGGAGAAAATAGTCTGCAGCTGCCTACACAATGTCAATCTGTTTTGGAGAAATGGCTGGCAAAAAGGTCGATAAACTGAGCACCATTGGCTACAGAACCAATGATTTCACATTGACCTCACCTATTTGCAATCATTGTACGTGCTCTTTCTTCACTGGAGGTTTGGAATTCCCCATGCTTTCTTAAATGAGTCTAGGAGCCCAGAAAAAGTGTCTGCCAGGGGTTGCCATTGGCCCTCAAAGTCCCTGCCAAGTGCTGTAGACCCCTACTCAACCACCCTCGCTTCACCACTGGTATGATCTTTGGAGATGACTTGTGTCTGGTCCCTTTTTATAGTGGGACTGGCAATGCAAGGAGAACCATGGGCTTCCCTTTCTTCTCCCAGTGGGTCCTCTAGTAGTTTGGCCACCATTGTGGAGGAGTAGTGTGTACCCCCCCCTAAACCTGGTGCAGATACCACACACTCCTCCCGTCTGGCCGGCTACATCCCTTTGACTGTGGGAACCTCACTTCCCATTTCATGACATTGTCCTATTAGTAGCTTTTACTGTAGGTGTTACGTTTACTGACCAGTTCAGGACCGCACATGGTTGTACATCTTCTGATGGTTTCATTGTCTGCTTTTTCCTTCCTTCTTGTAAACAGGTAATGGTGCCAAATGTTCAGGACTTTCCACTGCTTATAATACTCTGTACCCAAAATATAAAGAGGAAGGACATCTCCATTCACATTTTCTTACGGTTGTCAAATTAGAGATGACAGGCCACTTCTGTCCTGATCTGTTCACTGATTGTACAGGTTAGATGCCAGGACTGGGATGGCATTTGTCCATGGAGTCAGTCCTAATAAGAGATGTTAGGCTGGTGGCCCTGATACTCTGCCACACAGACATAAATCCATGGCCGGACCTAGGGGGGTGCTGGGGTGGGCTGAGCCCCCCTTGATCTCAATTGTCCCCCCCCCCCCAAAGCTCCCTAACCACCCCCCCCCCCCATGCTCTGCTTGGCCTCTGAGCTCCTTTCCCATTCCAGCTACAATCTTCACAGGGTGTGTCTGGCTGCTATGTTGCCATTCTGACCTGTGAAATTCCCTGGTGAGCACAGCAATGTAGTTGTATTATCATTGCTTCTCTGCATTCGGGTCCCCTGTGTCTGCCCCCCAGACTAGATGTCCCTGGTTGCCGCTCTCCTATTAGTACTTCTCTCCCTCACACAGAAGTTACAGTCCTGGAAAACCCAGATATGTAGGCGAAACGCATTGACCAGGGGCAGACTGACCATTTGGAAACTCGGCCCCGAGGGCCTGGGGTCAGTAGTGGGGGCCCCATGTGATGCCCCTGGTACCTTTTTCATAGGCTTTTTTGAGTTTGGGCAAGGACACAGGGGCCCCATGATCCCCTATTGCCCAGGGGCCCCATGAGTTGTCAGTCCGCCCCTGGCATTGACCATTCCTTACTTCTCATCCTACTTCTCAATTATCAGTATTCATGATATGGTTGACATCAAGGGCAGCACAGTGGCTAAATGGTTAGCACTCCCTACCGGCAGTACTAGGTTTGTTGGTTCGAATCCCAACCACGGCACCTGGAGTTTGCATGTTCTCCCTGTGCCTGCGTGGGTTTCCTCTGGGTACTCTGGTTTCCCCCCACACTCCAAAGACATGCTGGTAGGTTAATTGGCTCCTGTCTAAATTGGCCCTAGTATGTGTATGTATGAATGTGAGTTAGGGACCTTAGATTGTACACCCCTTGAGGGTTAGGGACTGATGTGAATGTACAATATACTGTATATGTAAAGCACTGTATACATTGACGGAGCTATATAAGTACCTGAAATAAATAAATAAAAGCATCAATATGCTATATGCAAAGGGATATGCTATGTACTATTTCTCTTCTTCCCCTGTTGTATTTGGGGGCTTTGTATTCTGTGTTTTATATATTGTTTAATGTTAATAAATTGTGATATTTTATATGATTGTGGTCTCTCGCTGTGCCTTAAAAATCCGCCATTTTGCCGTATGTTATGTCCGGCAATCTTTTTTTTCTCTTTATACCTTTAGGATTTGGCACTAGGAAGCTTTATATAAATTTTTGCTTTTTAAAATATAAGGATGCCGACTGGCACCTCTATGATACTACTGTACCTAAATGATTACATTGCCATTCCAAAGGCTATTTATTAACAATATCTGTCAATAAGTCAAATCAATAAGTGACATTTTGGGTTTAGGTGGAATGGGGGGCCTGAAGCCCCTCGCTGGCATCTTATAACTCTAGGGCAGTCAAGAGGCCTAGTGGTTGCCACCATGGCTCCTTCCTCAAGCTGATCTATTGTATTTAATTGAAGAAACTACACACTCCCTTTTAAACCTCAACATCAGTTAGATGTCTCCCATGTAGTGTGGAGATTGTGAACTTCCATTGTGCCGAGTTCATGGCCACCATCACCATCCTCCGCACTGCATTCATTCCGTACAGTGATGTGCTCCATTTCCTCAGACCCTCTCTCACACATATCTCATCCATCTAACTAATCCATTGGCACTTTGTAATGACATCAACCGGATTGTGCTTACCCAGCTCAGCTTACAGCTTTTCCCGGAAGATCCATGTCAGAGAACAGCTGGAGATCCACACATTTTATGAGACTACAAAGCGACTTTATATATTTGGGGGTTATTATTGCAGCGATGATCCAAAAGCTATTTTTAAATACCTGTTAGGTCAGCTATTTCTATATTTCCAGAACTGGATTACAGAAAGGGATGACTTCCCAGGTAGTGGCTGCAGGTCATGCAGTATACTAGGAGACCTTGCTAAATGGCTGCAGAGACCACAGAATCCTCCGTTTTCCATCAGTTCAAGCAAACAGAATTTTAATGAGAAGCAGTAGAGCAAAATCACTGTGGTGGTCAGTTCAATCACCTACTTTCACCTAGGTACTTCCCTACCTGCACTTAAGTACCTTCCATGTCTGCACCTAAGCAGCTCTTCTGTCTGCGTCTAACCATCTTCCTTGCCCTTACCTAAGTACTCCTAAATGCTGCACTGCCTTCACCTAAGTACCTCCCTCGCCTTCACCTAAGTACCTCCCCTGCTGCTCCAAAGTGCTCCAATGCCTGCATCTAAGTACCTCCCTCGCCTTCACCCAAGTACCTCCCCTGCTGCTCCAAACTGCTCCTATGCCTGCATCTAAGTACCTCCCCACCCTGCACCTAAGTACCACCACTTCCTTCACCTAAGTACCTCCCCTGCCTGCATCTAAATATCTCCCCACCCTGCACCCAAGTACATCCCCCGCCTTCACATAAGTACCTCCCCCGCTGCTAAAGTGCCCCTGCCTGCATCTAAGTACTTCCCCTGCCTGCATCGAAATATCTCCCCACACTGCACCTAAGTACCTCCTCTGCTTTCACATAAGTACCTCCCCTACTGCTCCTAAGTGCCCCTGCCTGCATCTAAGTACTTCCCCTGCCTTCACTCAAGTATCTTCCTCGTTGCTCCCCTGTTTGCATCTAAATACCTCCCCTGCCTGCTCTTAAGGACCTCCACTGCCTGCGCTTAAGGACCTCCCCTGCCTGCGCTTAAGGACCTCCTCTGGCTGCTCTTAAGTACCTTCCCTGCCTTCACATAAGTACCTCCCCTGCTGCTCCTAAGTACCCCTGCCTGCATCTAAGTACTTCCCCTGCCTTCACTCAAGTATCTTCCTTGTTGCTCCCGTTTGTATCTAAGAACCTCCCCTGCCTGCTCTTAAGGACCTCCCCTGCCTGCGCTTAAGGACCTCCCCTGCCTGCGCTTAAGGACCTCCTCTGGCTGCTCTTAAGTACCTTCCCTGCCTTCACATAAGTACCTCCCCTGCTGCTCCTAAGTGCCCCTGCCTGCATCTAAGTACTTCCCCTGCCTTCACTCAAGTATCTTCCTTGTTGCTTCCGTTTGCATCTAAGTACCTCCCCTGCCTGCTCTTAAGGACCTCCCCTGCCTGCTCTTAAGGACCTCCCCTGCCTGCTCTTAAGGGCCTCCTCTGCCTGCTCTTAAGGGCCTCCTCTGCCTGCTCTTAAGGGCCTCCCCTGCTTCTCCAAAACATTCCCCTGACTGCATCTAAGTACCTTCTTGCCTGCATCTATGTACCTCCCCTGCTGCTCCCAAATGACCCAATGAGGTGGGGCCAACCTTGACTTTTGCAAGGAAAGTCAAGGTTTATAGGTTTTCCTGTCCATTGTTTTCAGTATATGCTCACTTCAAATGTCCATGCTTGTGGTAGGTTTACTGTAAACTGGTTGGGATGATAGTCCTTTGTTATCCTCCTTATCTAGTGTTGTAAATACCCGATTTAGACTCTGCCAAGTGATCTGTGACCCATCTGGTCTCTCTTACAGTATTCTTTTGTATGCATTGTATCTTATAACCGGTAAAGCTTGGGGGCCGAGGAACACGTAATACAACACACATTGTACCAATGAATGGAGTTATTATTTCCATTCCTGGAGTACCTGGAATATATTAATACCGAATCACAGAACCCGAGTCACAACAGTCACATTGTGACATTTACTAGAAAATACACTGAGAACTCTTTGTCATTCCAGAGACACAGTATTTGATCCTGAGGCACGAGAGGACAGGGACTTACAAAGCTCAGACAGTTGTGAGATTGATACAAAGTATCACATGTAAAGTTTCATTGTTACACACAAGTCTCCTTGGTGGGAAAATAGTCAGCATGACCACTTAGTACATACTACAATTTGGGTATTTTTTAGTTTAACGCAAAGTACTTTTTAACTCTGTTTTTACCTACCAGCTGTTCTGCGTGTTTGTGATTGTATTTTCAAACAAGATTTGTAGATTTGTTTGCTGATATTTGCAATAACAGAATAAAACTGGCCATTTTGAATGCGTTTGGCGATCCATGAGCTTTTACAGGAGCCTGCTTTACTTCATTCTTTTATTTAGTTTTTTGTTATGCTCCTGTGTTCCTCCTTCTAATACAAAGAACAGAAGTATACCGCTCAGGCAAACAATCCGGATCAATCCACGACAGGTGCAAGCTCTGGATCACCACCATACACGATGCAATAGGAAGGGTCAGGCGCACACCGGAGGATTCATGAATATAGTGGATATTTATTGATCCATAGGACACACAAAACACCAGGACATGAATACAGGACCTGTTAACGCGTTTCACACAATATATTGCTTCATCATAACAAAGAAAACAACAAAAGTGCTGTCTTATAGAGGCGTTCGTTAATAAAGAACACCCGTCCTAATCAGCCCTCCTGAATCCTGAGGATACACCTACTGATACATTGTAACAAGACATATAAAACCATCGTATCAAAAGTAGTGATCTCAGAGAACAACAAGAAAGGAGGAAAAGAAAAAGAAAAAAAAGGGACAGTGAAGTGGAGTAAATCTGTGTTTGTTATTCTATTTTTCATTTATAAAAAAAAAATTTTCACAATTATTTTTATCCATTATTCTTTTTCTCTTTTGTTGTTTCTCCTTTTATTCCACTTCACTTTCCTTTTTTTCTTTTTCTTTTCCTCCTTGTTGTTCTGAGATCACTACATCTGATACAATGGTTTTATACGTTTTGTTACAATGTATTTGTAACGGAACCGGACCCGACTGCACTAGGGTATTTCCGTTAGACTCTCGCTTCCCTGTCCGAACACAGATCCACGGACACCACCGCTGATCATACAGGAAATGGACAGCACCAGGCTTCTTAAGACAGGAAGTAGAACTGCTTTATTTTAACACAAGATATATACACAAGGCGGGGAAATACAACCAGGAACAGGAAATACATCAGCAAGTCGTCCCCTCAGGGGGAAGGGCTGCAGGAAACACCCCCCACCAAACCAAGACACAAAGTAGAACAAAGGAATACACCATGTTGCAGTGGACAATACAGGAACACATACATCCCATAATAGTTTGCTGGCAAGCAAGACACAATAGAACAATGGGATGCAGCACTTGGCAGTGAACAATGAACAAACCCCCACCCCACCTATACATGTCTACCAGGACAGATCACCCTGCACCCCTAACAGGCACAGGGTGCCTTACACATAAGAGGAGCTGAGACAGGGGTCCCCCCACCCCCAAAAGTCACTCCCGTCACAGTATTAGTAGGCGTAGCCTCAAAATTCAGGAGTGCTGATTAGGACAGGTGTTCTTCATGAACTAATACCTATAGAAGACGGCACTTTTGTTGTTTTCTCTGTTGTGATGAAGCACGAGATCATGTGAAACGCGTTGACAGATCCTGTATTCATGTCCTGGTGCTTCGTGTGTCCTATGGATCAATAAATACACACGATATTCATCTATCCTCCAGTGTGCGGCTGACCCTTCTTCCCTTCTAATAATTAAAAAATCACACTCCTGCGCCACAGAATAATCAATAACCACAGGTATGAAATGCTGCTGTGCACTAGTGTAACACACCAAATATACAAATCGCATGAAAACAGCGCAAAACAATACCTAAACCAGATCCTTATATGTAAACCATAATATAAATCATAAACATATAAAATTATTAATTGGATAAAAAGTGTCAAAATAGTTCTAATAGTTAGCACAGCCCCAGGTTGCTACTTCCAGCCCCACCTTGCTACTGTTTTGGTGTTGTTCCTGTTCACGTTATGCAAAGAGGCCTTGGACAGAAATGTTTTTTTACTATACAGGAAAGACCATAAAAACATCCCTAGAATGTACCAAGCTAAAATAAATCACATACTTCCGAGTCGTCTTGGTGAGTTAAACCGCCTGTGGATCTTGTAAGCTCAGCAAGTTTCCATACCGCCTATACAGATTGGGTCTCAGGAGGTGTGTCTATTGCACAGAGTGACATTTGAGACAGAAAAATACAAGAAGCAGAGAGAGGGAAAGTTAGACAGGGAAGTTGTCAGGAAGGACACTCTCAATCACCCTGTGAGGTAGTGGTGAAGGTATGGTTCTAGTGCAAATCTTGGAGCGGGGCCCCCCTCACTTCATTGCATACTCCTTTCTCCTGCCCTGATGTGTGACAGGGGTGAGCTAAGAGTAAGTAGACCATTGACTGGCACTCCTAATGCATACTCTCCTGCATATATATAATAATTTATCACAATAATATATCAAATTCAATTCAATTCAATGGCAGCGGGCATATATAGAATATAGAAAGGTTTTTAGTATTTAACACTGTGTAACTCTTGATATCTACACATAGTAAACTTGGAGCAAAGTTGTTCACTTCAACATGATTGCAAGGGGGCAGCCCTGGGGGAAATCAGGTTTAACCTCCATGCATGGAAGGGCTTCTTTACAGTAAGAGCTGTGAAAATTTAGAATCATCTTTCAGAGGACCTGCTTTCTGGCCAACTCAGTTACAGGCTTGTGAAAGCATCGGAGAGATATGAGGTGTTACCAGGGGCGGACCGACCATTCGAGCACTCGGGCACTGCCCGAGGGCCCAGGGTCAGTAGGGGGCCCCATGAGATCCCCCTGGTACCTTTTTATAGGCTTTTTTGTGTGTGCTTTGAGTGTGGGCAAGGACACAGGGGCCCCATGATCACCTATTGCCCGGGGGCCCCATGAGTTGTCAGTCCGCCCCTGGGTGTTACAGATCCCTGATCTCTCCATAAAGAGGACCTGTCATGGCCCAACTATCACAAGGGATGTTGTCCATTATGATAGCGATAAAGTTGGTTATAAAAAATGGACAGTGCAAAAAAAAAAAAATGTTTTTTTTCAATAAAATAATTCAGAAAAATGTTAAAGCACTCCCCCCCCCCTCCATGTTCATGTGCAAAGGTGAACACACAGGTCAGTACTGCATGCATGTGTAAATGACGATCGTAGCACACATGTGAGGTATCGAATGTCAGAGCAAGGGCAATAATTCCAGCCCCAGACTTCCTGTGTATGGATACAGATCATTTAATGTCCCGTAGTTTGACGCCGTTCCACAGGCATGTGCAAATGACGAGGGGGCAGCCCTGGGGGAAATCAGGTTTAACCTCTATGCATGGAAGGGATTCTTTACAGTAAGAGCTGTGAAAATTTAGAATCATCTTCCAGAGGACCTGCTTTCTGTCCAACTCAGTTACCGGCTTGTGAAAGCATCGGAGAGATATGGGGTGTCACAGATCCCTGATCTCTCCATAAAGAGGACCTGTCACGGCCCAACTATCACAAGGGATGTTGTCCCTTGTGACAGCAATAAAGTTGATTACAAAAAATGGACAGTCCAAAAAAGAAACTTTTTTTCAATAAAATAGTTCAGAAAATTTTTAAAGCACCCCTCCCCCCCCCCCCCATGTTCATGTGCAAAGGCGAACACACAAGTCAGTACTGCATGCACGTGTAAATGATGATTTTACCACACATGTGAGGTATTGAATGTCAGAGCAAGGGCAATAATTCCAGCCCCAGACCTCCTGTGTATGGATACAGATCATTTAATGTCCCGTAGTTTGACGCCGTTCCACAGGCATGTGCAATTTTAGAGTGCGAGATGTTTGGTAACTATTTACTCCAACATCATCTTTTATATTTTATTGGGCGCACTACAATTCACTAAAGTGTATTTTTCCCCAGGAATTTGCTTTTGAAAAACCGCCGCACCAATACCGTGGGACATAAAAGTTTGCTACACCCGCCATTTTATTCTCCAAGGCCTCTGCTTACAAATATATATAATTGTTTGAGGGTTCCAAGTCATTTTTGAGCAAAAAAAAAAAAAAGCAGATTTTTAAATATATGACAGAAATATCAGAAATGGCCTGAGTGGCTAAATCCTTGTCGGAGTCTCTGTCCCTGCAATGGATAAGAGGGCCCTTTCTGCTGGCGTGGCACACCTCTGCCTGAACTCTGTGGGCTGTGCAATTAGCGCACTCCTCAATCAGCAGTTTTCTTTCCCAGCGTCTTCCAGGGGTGACTTGGTGCCAATTACAGGCCCACGCCGCGTCATTCAAAGCGTGCTGGAGATATAAATATCGCAGTGAGTCTGGCCAAGGGAAACTTTACAGCATTTCTGTTTAACCCGTAGCAAGAAAAATGTTTTTATGACTTGATCTCCCTCTCTCTGTGTCTCTTATGTCACCCCTGGTGCCAGCTTTCACACACAAAAGATGACTTTGTCGCCCCAAGCACATCCTGGTGCCTCCAACTTCATATTTGCATTCATTATTAACCCTTTTGTACACTTTTACATTCAATTAAAGTGTCAGTTCACCTAGAAGTAATCAATCAGTCTTTGGCAGCAGGGGCTTAACCATGGATCATAGGGCCCCATAGCAAACTTGAAACAGGGCCCTCCAGCTAACACTCTCTGTAGAAACTGTGGCAATATGGGTCATTGATCTTGACATAGAGTATGTTTAAATCAACGACAGGCAGCAGGAGATCCATCAGCATTAGTCTGTACATTACTAGGGACCAGAGCTCCGGATAAAATATATTGTTGTAGTAGCAATATCAATAATGACCATAATTAGATTTTATATTATAATAAAATGAGTGCTCTTGCACATGGTTACTTATGAACCTCAATATAGATTTTTTTTAGCTTCTAGCTCATCAAATTTTTTTTGTGGAATTACAAATCTCGGGTTTTAGCAGAAGAGAAGCTCTGGGATCTGTGAGTGCGTTACACATACAGGGGTATAGCAGAAGAGAAACTGTGGGATCTGTGAGTGCGTTAGACATACAGGATTATAGCAGAAGAGAAACTCTGGGATCTGTGAGTGCGTTAGACATACAGGGGTATAGCAGAGGAGAAACCGTGGGATCTGTGAGTGCGTTAGACATACAGGATTGTAGCAGAAGAGAAACTGTGGGATCTGTGAGTGCGTTAGACATACAGGATTGTAGCAGAAGAGAAACCGTGGGATCTGTGAGTGCGTTAGACATACAGGATTGTAGCAGAAGAGAAACCGTGGGATCTGTGAGTGCGTTAGACATACAGGATTATAGCAGAAGATAAACTGTGGAATCTGTGAGTGCGTTAGACATACAGGATTATAGCAGAAGAGAAACTCTGGGATCTGTGACTGCATCTGGTATACAGGGTTATAGCAGCAGAGAAACTCTGGGATCTGTGAGTGCGTTAGACATACAGGGATATAGCAGAGGAGAAACTCTGGGATCTGTAACTGCATCTGGTATACAGGGTTATAGCAGCGGAAAAACTGTGGGATCTGTGAGTGCATTAGACATACAGGGTTATAGCAGAGGAGAAACTGTGGAATTTATGATTGCATTCGACCAGCCTTTCGGGGGAAATGATTTCCCCCTGATGAAGCCACGTGACCGGTGGCGTAACGCGTAGGGGAGGGGCTCTGACGTCACCGCGTGCAGTCGGCTTTTCTGGCGAGTACAGACACAGTGTGTGTTAACTGCTACCTTTTCTTCTTAAAGGCTTGTTTATTTTAATGAAAATGTGAGTGTGACAGAGTTTGGCAATAAAAGGAGTTTTATAAGGATAAAGCACTATCTTCTGTTTTTCTTTGCAATTATATATGTGGAGTTTGCTGGAGTAATTCTGGAGGATTGTTCCCCTGGAGGGGAGAAGGAGGGAAGATTCATCCAACCATCCACACACCCATAGATCCATACAAGATAATGAGGAGAGGAGTGACACCAGGTTAACTAGGAAAACTGCGGTTTGGAGAGATTGTTTGAAGGTGATAAGCAGCCAAGCGTACTTCATCCTTTTATAGGATAAACTGCGTGATTTAGCCTGTTGAGGCTGGAGACGGAGGTGAGCGCATGATAGAGCTGTATTTATGCTGCAAAAGTTTTTGAAACCTGGAATGTATTCATCTAATTAGCACAGATTTCTCAAAAAGAAAGAGGACTCTTATGTATCAGTCTCTGGATATACAATGATACATTTATTTCCATAGTATAAAGAGATTGTATAAGCACAGTGGACATTTGTTTTTTTCACACTTTATTTATATTAGATTTTATTTTAGTTTATTTTTTACACATAATCAATGTGTCTTTGATGATAATAATAGAGGATCCCAGCACGATATTTATCTATATATTAGTTCTTGTTTTTGTTTTCTTTTGTGATGAGATGTGGTTACCGGGTCCTGCACTCTTGTTGTGCCCATTAGGAGGGATTCCCGCTTTCCCAGATGGATTTTTATGTATTTTATATGAGAAGAATGGAGCAGGAGGAGCTTCAGACCATGGGGAACTCGTCTTACTAAATTTGTTTACACAGTTGTGACTTAGGAATGCAAACATTTGCCTAGCTGTCACCACATGCACTAGTCCACATAATCCTGAGTTGCCTGAATTCATCAAAGGGTCAGTAAACAAAACACAATTGTGCTTCAGGACAAAAGAACTGTACATTAGCCAAGACCTACACATCAATCCTCCAGCTGGAACAATGGGTATTTGCCAGAACGACATTTCGTTTTGTAATAATAGCCAAAAAGAGCTGAGAATACCTGGCACGTTACTGAAATGAAAGGATCATTATGATATATACCACATTTATTACAGCTTAGTGAAGTACGCCTGTTGCCTGATGATTTCCCGAGCATCATTAACGATTTACCGACTCTATTCCTTACTACGAAAAGGTTAGTGTATGGCTACATCAAGCGGCTCAGCTGTCTAGTCAAGACCTCTCAGTCGGGGAGCAGTTCATGGGGGGTGATGACAATCAGATCTGCCAAACCTAACACTTTGTGGGGAGAAGGAGGACGCTGTGCTGACCACAATGCCACCCTCACCTCACCAAAATTCAAAAGTCAGTAACAAGATGGTCAGATTTAAAATCTCCTATCCGTGCTAAACAATCATGAAGTCAAATTAAAAGAAATGCAGGGGCATCATAAACTTTAATTTACTTAGATTCTTCAAAGGACATTGGAGGATGCCTCCATGAAGACTAGTCGTATTGTAAATGGTCTGGTGTGCAATTCAGGAATACACAACAGTGAGGCTGGGGTATTGACCTATGGCTGAACTCCGAAAGTCAACTTTTATACACATAACACAAGTTCTGCTGTAATGAATTAACATTCCTAAAAAACGGTTACATAAATGCATAACAGAGAATACCAAAATACAGAAGGGTAGTAGGACACATTCGATTTTTATTAGATACTGTAGAAATACAAATCATATACATGTCATGTTTGGTCTCTAGCAACTCATAATTTCATTCTGATAAAGGATATGGGCAGCACAGAGGCTAAATGGTTAGCACTTCCGCCTGGCAGTACTCGGGTCGTTGGTTTGAATCCCAGCCACAGCACCTCCTGCCTGGAGTTTGCATGTTCTCCCTGTGCCTGTGTGGGTTTCCTCCAGGTACTCCGGTTTCCTCCCACACTCCAAAGTATGTACAGTCAGGTCCATAAATATTGGGACATCGACACAATTCTAACATTTTTGGCTCTATACACCACCACAATGGATTTGAAATGAAACGAACAAGATGTGCTTTAACTGCAGACTGTCAGCTTTAATTTGAGGGTATTTACATCCAAATCAGGTGAACGGTGTAGGAATTACAAGAGTTTGCATATGTGCCTCCCACTTTTTAAGGGACCAAAACTAATGGGACAATTGGCTTCTCAGCTCTTCCATGGCCAGGTGTGTGTTATTCCCTCATTATCCCAATTACAATGAGCAGATAAAAGGTCCAGAGTTCATTTCAAGTGTGCTATTTGCATTTGGAATCTGTTGCTGTCAACTCTCAAGATGAGATTCAAAGAGCTGTCACTATCAGTGAAGCCATCATTAGACTGAAAAAACAAAACAAACCCATCAGAGAGATAGCAAAAACATTAGGCGTGGCCAAAACAACTGTTTGGAACATTCTTAAAAAGAAGGAATGCACTGGTGAGCTCAGCAACACCAAAAGACCCGGAAGACCACGGAAAACAACTGTGGTGCATGACCGAAGAATTCTTTCCCTGGTGAAGAAAACACCCTTCACAACAGTTGGCCAGATCAAGAACACTCTCCAGGAGGTAGGTGTATGTGTGTCAAAGTCACCAATCAAGAGAAGACTTCACCAGAGTGAATACAGAGGGTTCACCACAAGATGGAAACCATTGGTGAGCCTCAAACACAGGAAGGCCAGATTAGAGTTTGCTAAACGACATCTAAAAAAGCCTTCACAGTTCTGGAACAACATCCTATGGACAGATGAGACCGACATCAACTTGTACCAGAGTGATGGGAAGAGAAGAGTATGGAGAAGGAAAGGAACTGCTCATGATCCTAAGCATACCACCTCATCAGTGATCATGATGATGGTGGTAGTGTCATGGCGTGGGCATGTATGGCTGCCAATGGAACTGCTTCTCTTGTATTTATTGATGATGTGACTGCTGAAAAAAGCAGCCGGATGAATTCTGAAGAGTTTCGGGAATATTATCTGCTCATATTCAGCCAAATGCTTCACAACTCATTGGACGCGGCTTCACAGTGCAGATGGACAATGACCCAAAGCAGACTGCAAAAGCAACCAAAGAGTTTTTTAAGGGAAAGAAGTGGAATGTTATGCAATGGCCAAGTCAATCACCTGACCTGAATCCGATTGAGCATTTCACTTGCTGAAGACAAAACTGAAGGGAAAATGCCCCAAGAACAAGCAGGAACTGAAGACAGTTGCAGTAGAGGCCTGGCAGAGCATCACCAGGGATGAAACCCAGCGTCTGGTGATGTCTATGCGTTCCACACTTCAGGCTGTAATTGACTGCAAAGGATTTGCAACCAAGTATTAAAAAGTGAAAGTTTGATTTATGATTATTATTCTGTCCCATTACTTTTGGTCCCTTAACAAGTGGGAGGCACATATGCAAACTGTTGTAATTCCTACACCGTTCACCTGATTTGGATGTAAATGCCCTCAAATTAAAGCCGACAGTCTGCAGTTAAAGCACATCTGGTTTGTTTCATTTCAAATCCATTGTGGTGGTGTATAGAGCCAAAAATGTTAGAATTGTGTCGATGTCCCAATATTTATGGACCGGACTGTATATGTATGAATGTAAGCTAGGGACCTTAGATTGTACACTCCTTGAGGGTTAGGGACTGATGTGAATGTATAATATATAGATGTAAAGCGCTGCGTAAATTGATGGCGCTATATAAGTACCTAAAATAAATAAATAATTAAATAAAATATGCTGGTTTTTAGTGTCCTGTGGAAGTATACACTTACCCAGGATAACTGGCATTAAGGATGTTACCACTGGGCTTTCACAGATTTTCATCAACATCAATACTTTAGGATAACAATACCAAAAGGGATAATCTTACAGGTCCAGGGCTACTTTTCCACATTCCTCATCCAACTGCTTACAAGTCCATCCACCCTTGTGACATGGCATGGTGGTGACCAGCTTTGATCAGTTGCTCTCTTCTCCCGATTCACTGCAGGAGCATGAAGGTCGAAGCTGGGCCCCCTAGACATCCACTGAATCCTAGGCTGCCCAGCATGGCTTATGGATGACTTACAGGTCCAGGGCTACTTTTAGACATTCCTCAACCAACTGCTTACAAGTCCATCCACCCTTGCGACATGGCATGGTGGTGACCAGCTTTGATCAGTTGCTCTCTCCTCCTGGTTCACTGCAGGAGCACGAAGGTAGAAGCTGGGCCCCCCTAGACACCCACTGTATCCTAGGCTGCCCAGCATGGCTTATGGATGATGTAGCTCTGTTTGGAGGGGAGGGGGGCCACATAAGCAAGTTACTTTTCTTGGGTTCCAAGCTTATTTATCAGCTGCGCCATGTTTACAAATTCAACACCAAGTGCCCGTACTGAAACTCCGTCTTCATCAAACATGACAGATTTTAGACCTGAAACTGATCCCACCGTATAGCACAACTTTTTACCACCAACATTCATTTCATCAGATTTGTAGCACAGAAAACTTAAGACTATATTTCAGATCTGTAGATCATTATGTGGGTCTCTGACTCATCTTGAAAGCCCAAACAAACTTGGACCTCCTCTAGGTATGACATGGATCATGAACTCTAGAAACTTGCACAACATCATTCGGTTCTCTTTCACCTGGAATCCAGCATATGTATAGTAATTGCTTTTCCATGTTTACTTGATGTTTCCAGTCTCCAATGAGCTCAGTTTTTCCAAGGAGTACAGGAAAGTTTCGTAGGCCCCTCATAAGCTTTTACACCCCAGCAAAACATCCTTGTTGGAAAACAGATGATGTAGAGTGTATGTGCGGGGACAAATTGCTCACAACAAATTGAAAGTTTGAAGCAGAACTTTGGCCAAAAAGAACAAAGATGCTAATGAATACCTCATGGACAGATGAAATAACAAAACCGTCCTTTTTCTGCAATATTCAGCTTCAACGCAGGGATTTTTTCATTTTTTCTGCCACTAGATGCTCTTTGTCTGATGGCGAGCACCATTAAATCCACTTCCTCGGAGCCCAGGACATCCCGGACGCACCCCCATCTTGTGACTGGACAGGGAAAGGAGAATCAGCACAGTGATGAGCCTCTCTGTCACTCTGCCCTACCTTCCTATCAGCATGCTTCTTGCCAAACGCATCAACTGATTGGCTCATTGTGCTGCTTCACTGTCCCACACTCCAGAATTAAAAAAAAAAAAATTGCCTGCAGTTTAAAGATATTGACATAAACAACACATATACACAAAATCTCTTCTCAGGAAAGTCTCCATCTAAAGACAATTCAACAAATTGGCTTTGGTTTGTTTCAGGCACTAAAACCATCACCAAATAGGCAGATATCAATCAAATCAATTGACGGAGAAGACAGGAAATCATTCTCAGAAATGCCATTAACAAGAGATGTAATCAGTGTTCACATTGCGTGGCAGGCTGTGGAGTCGCTGTGACGTCGGTTTAAAATCTGCTAAATCACCAACAAATACGATGGAAATGATACAAAATTTGCATTGCTGAGTGCGGTTTCAAAATGGAGTCCCGGCATTCCTACATCTACTTTATGTTCTGACTTTTACTGTTCCATATCTCCATTACTATAATCACATAAATAGATTTGCTCCCACTAGCTGCCGTTTCTGTATCTGACAATCCTGTAGACTTCATGATACACAGCTACTGAAGTAAAACTCCGACCACAATGGGTGCGCATGGGCCAGCCTTGACTCACCGACTTACATTGTCAGAGAGCAGAAGTGAAGAACAGCTGTAATATTTCAAATTTATTGTGACTTCCTATCTCGGTGACAATGGCCACCATGACTGATAAAGAGACCATGACCACCATGGCTAATAAAGAGACCATGACCACCATGGCTAAGAGACCATGACCACCATGGCTAATAAAGAGACCATGACCACCATGACTAATAAAGAGACAATGACCACCATGACTAATAAAGAGACAATGACCACCATGACTGATAAAGAGACCATGACCACCATGACTGATAAAGAGACCATGACCACCATGGCTAAGAGACCATGACCACCATGGCTAATAAAGAGACCATGACCACCATGACTGATAAAGAGACCATGACCACCATGACTGATAAAGAGACAATGACCACCATGACTAATAAAGAGACCATGACCACCATGACTGATAAAGAGACCATGACCACCATGGCTAATAAAGAGACCATGACCACCATGGCTAATAAAGAGACAATGACCACCATGACTGATAAAGAGACCATGACCACCATAACTGATAAAGAGACCATGACCACCATAACTGATAAAGAGACCATGACCACCATGACTGATAAAGAGACCATGACTGATAAAGAGACAATGACCACCATGGCTAATAAAGAGACCATGACCACCATGACTGATAAAGAGACCATGACCACCATGACTGATAAAGAGACCATGACCACCATGACTGATAAAGAGACCATGACCACCATGACTGATAAAGAGACCATGACCACCATGACTGATAAAGAGACCATGACCACCATGGCTAATAAAGAGACCATGACCACCATGACTGATAAAGAGACCATGACCACCATGACTGATAAAGAGACCATGACCACCATGGCTAATAAAGAGACAATGACCACCATGACTGATAAAGAGACAATGACCACCATGACTAATAAAGAGACAATGACCACCATGACTGATAAAGAGACCATGACCACCATGACTGATAAAGAGACCATGACCACCATGACTGATAAAGAGACCATGACCACCATGGCTAAGAGACCATGACCACCATGACTGATAAAGAGACCATGACCACCATGACTGATAAAGAGACAATGACCACCATGACTGATAAAGAGACCATGACCACCATGACTGATAAAGAGATAGTGGGACACAGAGAGACCTAGGCAGCTATAAACCCCAACAGTAGCCCTGCCGGTCACTGCTCTATCCATAACTCAAAGAACATTCTTGGAGATACAATTTTATAAATCTTTGCATTTGTCTGATCACATTCATATGTACAGCCAAGGAACCTTGGATATCAACCTCAGAAGACAATTAGTCCTCTTTTGAGGTTTTTTTCTGCAGCCAGTAACCCCCCAGCATGTTATCCTCGGTGTCCATACACACAGAGACCGGAATCAACATTTTTTGGCTGGAAAAAATACCCAGAACTAGTGGGCTTCTAGAGGAGTTTAGCTGTAAAAAAAAAACTGAAAACACTGACAAACGCGGCAAAACGCTGTAAAACACCGGAAACTGGCATTTTTGGACTTTTTTTGACCAAAGAAAAATTTATTTTTTAAATTAAAAATGCCAATGCAAAAAAACTCATGTTTTTAATGTTACCAGCGTTATCAAAAAGCCCCGTGTGCATGAGGACTTAAAGACACCTTAGGAGATTTACTAAGGCTAGGTTCACATCTGTGCAGGTGGTGCCACTGCGGATCTGCTCGAAAATCCGTGCAACCGCACCACCCGCGCAGAGAAAAGCAGACCCGCGGGCAGGTGTCATTAGTTCTAATGGCACGCCGCCCGCACTGGGAAACTTCGGCTGCGTTTTCGAAAGAAGTGCAGGGACTTCTTCCCTGCGTTTCACGGGGCACAGGAGTCCATTCTAATGAATGGGCTCTCGTGCCCAAGCAAAACGTGGCCCACACGGCCGTATAGGTGTGAACCGGGGGCGAGTCCTCATCCACACGGGATGTTTTGATAACGCTGGTAATGTTAGCTGTGTAAAGTCACGTTAAAAACCGGAGTTTTTCAGCTTTTTTTAGCGTTTTTGCATTAGTGTTTAGTAAATCTAAAGTTCTGGCATGGAAAACGTAGTTCAGAAACAAAGTTCAGACTCATAAGAAGGAATCCTGGAGAGGTCCCCCGCGGTCTGCTGATGTCTGCGCCTTCTTTAGTACACAGTTATATTATATTTGCATTATAGTTTTATTTTATGTATTATATTCTTTATTATAATTGTATTCTATTCTATTATATTGTGCATATTTAGATTAGATTACATTAGATTTGTATTGTATTACATTGTATTTGTATTATATTTTTATGTAGTCCAGTAGCATTCTGACATGGCAAGCTTGGCAAAAACAAAGTTCAGTCTGATAAGAATAAATCCTGGAGAGGTTCCCCGCGGTCTGATGGCTGCGCCTTCTTCAGTACACAGTTATAATACATAAAATAAAACTATAATGCAAATATAATAGAATTGTATTCTATTCGAATGTATTGTGCGTATTTATATTAAATTACATTAGATTTGTATTGTATCACATTGTATTTGTATTATATTTTATGCAGTCCAGTAACATTCTGACATGGCAAACTTAGCAAAAACAAAGTTCAGTCTGATAAGCAGGAATCCTGGAGAGGTTCCCCGCGGTCTGCTGATGGCTGTGCCTTCTTTATTACACAATTACGATATATGATACTTTATTATACAGGATTTATACTCCAAAGACATGCTGGTAGCAGGGGCGGACTGACAACTCATGGGGCACCCGGGCAAAAGGGGATCATGGGGCCCGTGTCCTTGCCTAAACTCAAAAAAGCCTATGAAAAAGGTACCAGGGGCATCTCATGGGGCCCCCTACTGACCCCAGGCCCTCGGGCACTGCCTGAGTTTCCAAATGGTCAGTCCGCCCCTGGCTGATAGGTGAATTGGTTCCTGTCTAAATTGTCCCTAGTATGTGTACGTATGAATGTGAGTTAGGGCCCTTAGACTGTACGCCCCTTGAGGGTCAGGGACTGATGTGAATGTACAATATATATATATATATACATATATATATAGATGTAAAGCGCTCCTTAAATTGACAGCGCTATATAAGTATCTGAAATAAATAATAAATAAAATATAGGGCCAACAGTTTAGGCAACATGAGGGCAGACGGGGCAATTACAATACAAATGAATACAGGAGGACTCAGAGGGCCCGGCTCGTTGGAGCTTACAATCTAAGATATTTGCATTGTGATACAATTTTTGCATTCTATTGTATTGTATTTATATTGGATGACATTATATTCGTATTATATTCTATTTTTTTATTATGCTGCATTGCATTTTTATTAGATAACATAATATTTGCATTATATAATTACGCAGTAACGTTCTGGCATGAAAAACTTGGTCAAAGTTCGAATGAATACTAACGAATCCTCGAGAGGTCACACAATATCTTACAGCATTTTGCTAACAAATTAATTCCAGTGAAGGAAACTCGCAACATTGTATTTCAGGGAAAGGGGCCAAAAGATGTCTAAGTATTCGGCTGCAGAATAATGTACGGCTCCATGTATATATATTTTTTTTTATGGGTTTTCAGTACAATTTTAAGCCAAAAAAATGCACATTTTAGCATGTGTGTAAAAAAATACAAATAAAAAAAAAATTGGGAAAATTGGTCCAGCAGGGAAAGGATCACAGAGACCAGCGGTGGTGTTTTCTCCAAAATATTTTTTTGTTTTGTGGATTTTCAGAACTATTTTAAGCCAAAAAAAATGCACATTTTAGCATGTGTGTAAAAAATTAAAAAAAATAAAAATTGGGAAAACTGGTCCAGCAGGGAAAGGATCACAGAGACCAGCGGTGGTGTTTTCTCCGGTCTCTTCATCCACCTTGGCTATGGGCCTTGGCTGTCTAAATAGACTCTACATTCCTTCTCGCCAATATGAGAGGTCCTCTTACATGGTCTGCTGGAGCGGACAGCTACTTGGACCTTGTGAATGAAAACACAGCCAAATATTCGGTTTTGCTGTCCAATACGTGCTGATCAAATATTGTCTTTTAATCTGTCACTGGAAGCAACACAGAGGTATGACCTCAAACCAGCAGTTCAAAACTAATCTTAAAAAATATTATTTTATTGAAAGAATAGCTGATGCTTGGAATAGACTCCCATGCTTGGGACAAA